>NC_133652.1:265580744-265756142 GCF_009905375.1 Apium graveolens | reverse complement strand
AGACTGCATAGTCCAATAGATCTGCAGCTGCAAAGTCCATGAACTGTGGTGCATTGACTTCCTCTTTTGACTCACTAACCAAGAGTACACTTGTACACATCTTACTAGAGTCCAATTCCAAGTGTAATGTGCAGCAGGTGCCTGATATGTCATAATATCTCAAGTCTCGTCACTGGTGCTATATGTTAGATATTGCTTCCTGATAATAACCTAGCCCATATACAAATTTTCAATGATAACATTCCCAGCTTGCAAACAGCCATATCCCTCAGATAAACCTTTGATGTTATCTCCAAAGGTAACCAGGGGGCCAGCTTTCTCAATCCACATTTGATAGAAGGGCTCTATCTCCGGTCATATGTCTTGATGATCCACTGTCAAGAATCCACACTACCGGTTACACCTGTTTAATGCCCTACACTACAAATGGATTAGACCTTCTTCGGAACCCAAACTTGGTTGGGCCCGGCATACTTGTAGAATTGTCCTTTGTCAGGCAAAACAACATTTTAACTTTAATGGTCTCAACTTTCTCAATGACTGAACATTTGACCTTGTAAACAGCCTTAACAAATTTCTGTTTAAGCTTAGGCACAAATGTCTCCTTTCTAGCCTTAGAAGGACTAGCAGTCTTAGACCTATCATGCTTCTTGTTATTCACATGCTGACGAGGAGTAGTCTTATCATTAGAAACATGCTTACCATGAAAATAAGCATACATCATATTAAAAGCACAAGACATACAATTAGAAACACCACATGCTTTAGAGAGATATTAACAGCAGGCAATTTATGCATGGTAGACATGTCATTTTTGTTATCCAACTCATGTGTGTCTGAGTTAGTCTCAGTTGCTTTCACAACTTTGACTGGAACTTTCGACACACTTGACTTGGAAACAACCTTCTCATTAGCATGATCTTCAGCACGTATTTCTTCCTGAATAACAGAAGAGTTACATCAAATGGTTCAGCAATTGATGCTTTATAGAGGGGTTCATCAACACCCTTAAGCACATGTGGTACTTCCCTCCCTTTAGCACAGACATGAGGAGGGGAGTTTATGCCTAATTATCCAATAGTAACATTGTAATCATAACCTATTCCAGATGTTTGATTAACAACTTGCTTACTGTAGAACTTTTTAGCCTTCGAACAAGAATTGAAGTAGGCTCTAACCTTAGTCTCAAGACCGGTGATCTTGTCTTTGAGAATAGTTTCGAGTTTTCTATAACAGTCAACTCTATTCTCTAAAAAATACTTGTTCTTTTAACTTGTCTTGATTAATGTGCACAAGTCTTAATTCATTGACCTCTTTCTCAAGGTCTTTGATCTGTAAACTTAATAGTTCATTATCACGACGAGCACAATCTAAGTTACCTCCTAGATGATAAACTAATTTAGCATCAGTATATTTTACCTCTTTTCTTGACGATGAAGCTTTTCCATCAATAGCCATAAGAGCAAGATTCCCTTCTTCTTCATCTTCACTATCAGTATCATCCCAGCTTCTTCCCTTTGCCAGATAAGCCCTTTCAGAGTTACTCTTCTGATTTGAATCATAAGAGTTCTTCCTTACTTGCTTTGGCTTCCTGCATTCTGTGGCAAAGTGTCCCAACTCATTGCAGTTATAGCATCTAATGGTGCTCCGATCAACCATCCCTGTTTTGTATCCACCATTACTGGTGTTAGAGGATGAAGATCCACCTGTCTGGAATCTGTTGTAGTTGGACTTGTACTTGAACTTGGGATTTCTCTTGAATCTGACATTGGAGAATCTCTTGACAATTTGGGCCATTGACTCATCTTCCAATTGCTCCAGCTCTTCCAAGGAATAAAAATCATCACTGGATTGATTTGTAGTAGGAGGATCATATTCTGCTACTATCATATTTTCCTCAGCCTTGGAAAACTGTACCATTCTCTCCGACTGTTGAGATTGTTGTTGTTGTTGACCTTCAGCTACAAGAGCAGTAGATGTGCTGACCATTCTATCTTTCCCGTAGACTTCCTTCTGCTGAATCTGCTCCAACTTATAGGTTTTCAACACACCATAGAGTCTATCCAAAGAATATGACTCGGATCTCTAGCTTCTCTAATGGCAGTGATTCTATGTTCAAGATGAGTTGGCAGTGTTAAAAAGGAACTTTGTGTTGACCTCCCTAATTGAATAATATTTCCCATTTATGTTTAGGTTGTTGATCAATGCATTGTACCTCTCAAACACTTCAGTAATTCCTTCTCCTGGATTTGATTTAAAATGTTCATACTCAGAGGTTAGGATCTCCAACTTGTTCTCCCTAACTTCCTCTGTACCTTCATTAATCACCTCAATAATTTCCCAGATGTGTTTGGAATTTTTACAGTTCATCACATGTCTGTTCATCAAGGGATCGAGGGAATCAACTAAAATTAACTGAAGGCTGGCATCCAAGGAGGCTTCTTCTTTTTCAGCAGGAGAAAAATCCTCAGGCTCTTTTGGATAGCTTCTAGCTTTGGTAATCACAACATCATCTACTATCACCTCTGGTTCAATAACCATTGGAGTTGTTGGACCCTTCTTTAACAAGTTCAGATATTTGGGATTTGCAACTTGTAAAAACAAGAGCATCTTCTTCTTCCACATGATATAATTTCTTTATCAAATAGTGGAATTTTAACGGTTCCAACTTTTTGTGAAGTCATTATGAATTTTTGAATAAATAAAAATTCAAGGAGTTGAAAAATCACAAAAGTCTAGGATCTTGATTTGTTCGTTAATCAGAAGGCTCTGATACCAATTGTTAGGTCCCAATGTGTTTGTAGAAGGGGGTTGAATACAAACAATACCAAATAATCGAATAAATGTGGAATAAAAAATGTGAAACAAAATTCAAGTTAAATAAGAATATTATTAAACTTGAAAGGTGTTACAACAACTGTATCAATTACAAGGAATTAATCTCAAATTAATTATCACAAATCTAGAATAAATTCGACATGAACTTTTTCTATTTTGTAATAAAAGATTCAAATGCTAAACGCAATTTGAGATTAAGTTCTAGGGATTTTGATCCACTAGATAGTTACACAGGAACAAGATAAAGATTTCTAGTGGTTTGGATTTAACTTTACAAACTAGAAATTATGTCTTGAAATTAGCAGAGAAGATGAAATATTTGTTATGCTTCTTTTTCTTCTTGTTCTCGGGTTCTGTTGTGTTGTGTGAGTTGTTGTTGAATGGCTGCTTCTGTCTTTTTAATCAATCAACAGAATGGAATGAACTGGAATGACAATCCTGAGCTCAGCAAGACAATCCCAACAGCTAGCAAGACTTTCGGTAGGACTATCAAATGAACTAGTAAGACTATCAGAATGAACTAGCAAGACTATCAGAATGAACTAGCAAGACTATCCTCCTCCCAGTGTAAATTTCGGCAAGAGAATTATTTGTACTAGCATGATATTCGGTATGACTATCAATTGTCATACCGATTGTCATATTAGTACAATCAGATTGTCTTGTTGAATTTAAATAGATTTTAATCCAATTTAAATTCTGAAAATCCTTAATATTAATTCTGAATTGATTAATCAATTAATTCAATTAATCAATAAATTAATCTTTGCAGATATAATTTATTTTCTTAATTAAATTATGACTTAATTAATTAATAGAGAATTAATACTAATCTTGAGCAGCAACCATTCTTCTGAAAATCTTCTGAAAATCACTGTCAATTATGAATCAATTCCACCACTTCAATGTTGAAACTCGATGTACTGTCTGGTTCATGAGTGACTAACTTTCGTGATGTTTCTTCAAGCCTTGACCTTGATACTCTTGATTTTCTTCAGACTAAATCCTTGTAATTAATTGATACCCTGACGAGATCTCTGTCACTTGATTAAATCCACAATCTTGATTTATATCACTGAGGCATGATCAATTTCTTGAACTTCTTCCAGTGAATTAATTCCTCAAGTCTGTAGATGAACCTTGTTTCTGAATCCTTTGACAGATGTTACTTTGCGAGATCTCTTTGACGGTAGATCCACTATTACTTATTACATTCTTATTTGAGTTGAGTTAAATCCTTGAATATACAAATAGGCTATGAAATATGCCTTTCAAATCCATACATGCTTCCCCTTAATTTCACCATTCTTGAATTTGCAATATTGAATGGTATGTCCCATTTATTGCAATAAGAACATTTATAAGATGGTGATTCGGGTGAAGTCTTTATTGGTGATACAAATCTCCGAGTATTTCCTTTAGGAGGAATTCTTATTATATCCCAAACCTTCATTTTCTTTCTTTAAGGCATCAATCTTGTTATTAAGGATTCTTTCTTGATCCTTAACTTGAGCTATGAGTTTTAATTTTCTTTTTAACCTTAGAGCTTCACTTTTAAGCTCATTGGTTTCTAATAGCTCTTTTCTTTATCAAGATTGTTTTTATAAGATGTTTATATCTTGAACATTTAATTCATTTAGAATCTTTAAGTTCAATAGATCAACGTGAAGTTTACAAATATTGTCATTCAATTGTATCTTTTCACGTTCCATCTCTTCCTCTTTGAGAATTAATGATATATTCTCCGTTTCAAGATTGAGTATGTTTTCTTGAAGTTTATTTACCTCAATCTTGATGAGATGGTTTTGATCTTTTAGATATGTAATCTCATTCTCATCTTGGACTTTTGAGTCCAACATCCGAGTATATTCTTTATTTTAAGTATGATGAATTTCCTCAATTTTCATTTTCTCGGAGCATAACAAATGAAACCTTTGTTCAACATCTTTATATTTTTTTTATAACTTACTACAAGTTCAATTAAATCATGCTTATTCATATCTATGAGAGATAAACTAGATTCATCTAATAAAGATTTAATTGAGACATAGTTAGATGTTACCTCTTGATTTGAAGAGGAGATTTCCGTTGAGGTGGTTTCATCTCCGAGAGCCAGTAAGCATAGATTGACCACTTCTTCACTAGCTTCCGGAGCTTCTTCATCTTCACTTAGATCCCAGCCATTTTCGGCCACGAGACTTCGTCCCTTTGAAATTTTAGGACATTCTCTTTTATAATGACCGGATTTTTTACACTTGAAACACACACATTGTGTTTCCTCCGGAGATGATTCTTTGGGTTTTGGAGGAGTGTAAACCGGATGGTTTGAAGAGGCATTGGCATTACTATAGGTATTTATATTTTGATTGCCTTTTCCTTTATTGTAGCTCGTTGACGGATAATTACTCTTATAATTGAAAGAATAATTTGGCCTTCCGTTAGAGTTAAAAACTCTTTGTTGATTATTTGATTTAAGGAAGCCTTTTCCGTATCTTTGAGCTTTGCTTTGAAGCACATGACGGAGTTATCTCGTGAGTAGAGCAATTTCACTCTCATCGAGATTTTGGAGTTCCTCGTTCAACTCCTCGTCGTTTTCATCTTCATCAATTAGTATGGCCTTTAGAGCCATATTTTTATTTTTATCCTCCACCTTTGGAGCAACCTTTTCCGGAACATTATCTTCTTCATAAGCACGAAGATTTCCGAATAGGTTATCAATCTTATACTCATTTAAGTTGTGCATCTCCTTTATAGTAGTGACTTTAACCTTCCAACTAGGAGGTAGAGATTTGAGCACTCTTCTATTCTTTTCATTTTGAGTATAATTCTTTCCAAGTTGAGATAACTCATCAATTATACGAGTAAATCTTATTTCTATATCGATGATATTTTCTCCTTCTTGGAGTTTAAAGTTCTCATATTCTTGGATCAATGTATCCATCCGAGAATCTTTTATATCAGTGGTTCCTTCACAGGTTACCACTAATTTGTTCCACATTTCTTGTGCCGACTTGCAATTATTTACTCTTTTATATTCTTTTTCGCAAAGTGCACTTGTGCGAACCATTTCCGCCTTTGCGGCTATATTCATTGTGGCTTCTTCCTCTAAGTTGTATTCACTAACCTTCTTTTCGACGATGGTGTCATCGATAGTTTTGGTAGGAATGCGAACACTGTCTTCGATAGCCATCCAAACTTTGACTCCTTGAGATCTAGCATAAATGCGAAACCTCGTTTTCCATGTTGCAAAGGTGATGCCGTCAAATAGAGGAGGTCGTGAGCTAGATAGACCTTCACCACATCCAACAGGATTAATATACGCCATTCCGGATCACTTTTTTTGTGCCTGTAAATCTGCAAATCACTTAACAAACACGTTAAAAAGCACTGCCCTGATACCAATTGTAAGGTCCCGTAAGAGGGCTATTTTAAGCTAGAAGGGGGGTTGAATAGCTTAATTACCAATTTAAAAATTGTTGTGGCATTTTAAAACTATTTTATCCCTTTTCAATACTTTACCGAGTGGTTATGCAGTTTATATGCGGAAAATAAAGTGCATGGAAAGAAAATACCACACGGTGATTTTATCCTGGTTCGCGATGGTGCAACCTCTAATAGATTCGCTCACCCCTACTCCAGTCCTCGAGCTCCTCTCCCGGACTCAGGATTTTCCCTTATAATAAACTCGCTCCTTTAGTAGGCGGAGAAGCCTTTACACCCTTTACAAGTATTTGTCTTGGTGCGTAACACAAGGGTCACCACCTCAAAATAAATGTAATACCTACACAACTTATCTTAGACAATACTCCCCGCTATTTCTTCAAAGTTGTTGTAGAGCCTTTGTATGGACTTGGCTTCCTTAGCTTTTGCCGGTCTTGGATCTTAGTGATCCGGTCTTGGGTCTTTCCTCTTCTTCACGGTACGAAGACTACTAACTCCCCGTTAGTACGTCTAGGACTTGGGTCTTAGAATGAGAATCACCTCACGTCACTTCACCTCACTAAAAAACTAATAAGAAAATCCATGAAACAAAAAAAGTAGGAAAAGATTTGTTTTAAACTAGTATGTTACTATACTAGCCCACAAGTAGTATAATATCCAAATAAGAATATTAAAACTAATTAGTTATACTTGACTTAGAATAATACAAGACGGTCAAGTATATTTATAATTACTCCTTTATAGATTTAATAAAGTTGTGGAGTAATGAGAAGTCCCTTTTTATATTAAGTACTTATGGCTTATGACTTCTTGAGTATTCTTCTTCTTTCGATTAAGTATTTATGGATCGAAGAATACTTTAATTACAACCTCGGAGTTGTAATTTTACCTTTAAGTATATCAACTTAAGGTTTTAAGGTATACTTGTATATTGACGATTATAAGGTCAAAGTATACTCTTTTAACTTCAAGCACGTTTATAAGATTTATGAGTCTTAGCCAAGATCCAATTAAATAAGTGCAAGTAATTGGCTTAAGATTGTGCTTTCGAAGTTTGGACGAATAATTACGAGTATTTTATAGATATCGTAGTATAACCCCACGGAACACTGAAAAATGTTAGAAGGGGCTTATACGATATGACTCGTAATTGTTTATATACACGATATGTGTTAGCCAAGATCCAATTAAATAGCGTAAATTAATTGGCTAACTCGTGGATTTGATTTGTCCTTAATTTTAACGGATGATTACGAAGTAGTTTATATGGAACAAGCTATAATCCCCCGGAACACTAAAGATGTTAGAACGGATTACACTTCTACTTCGTAATATTTATATGTACATTATTAGTTAGACAAGATCCATTAAAGAGTGTTAAGTAATTTTCTAACTCGTACGATCCATTTTAAGATTTGACAAATTACGAAGTGTTTATATGACAAGTAATAATCCCCCGGAACACTAAAGATGATAGAAAGGATTACACTTTTACTTCGTAATTATTTTATGAGCACGAATGAATGTTAGACAAGATCTAATTAAAGTGCAATAAATAATTGGCTAACTCATACTTCTGTCAAATATAATCTCCCCCTTGGATATAAAGTACTTTTCTTTTTAGATCTTCTCGTTGGAATGATTTTTTACGAAGATCAAGTACTTATTCGAATTCCGAGTTCGAATCTAAGTTCTCCCCTAGAACTTCCTTTATAAGAGAGCTTGTATTAGAGCTTAAGATGAAGTAGAGAATTTAAGTACAAAGCTTAAATACAAAGAACTCAAATAAGAAGCTAAAACTAACCACTTTTGAAAAACTGTCGGAAAAGTTTGCCGAAAAAATTCGCCGGAGGTTCGGCGGATTTTGGCTATTGGCCGAACTTGGGCAGCCCTTCAGGAGGCCGGGAAGTGGTAGTGGATGAGCTCACTTGGTGGGATAAAGCTTGGTTGGGTGAAGCTAAGCTTGGGTTTCAAAAACCTTGTATATGTAAGTATATAGAAAAGAGAGAAGGTTTTTGAGAAGAAGTGTGTGTATAGAATTTAAAAGAGATGAAGAGAAGCACTTCTTGAAAAAATTCCAGCAACTTTGTGGCTCTTTAGCTTATTGAAAATGGGTTGGGGTGGGGGTTTATTTATAGGAGAAGTTGGGTGGAATGAATGGTGAAGAGTTGAGAAGGAATGGACGGTGAATGGAGTGTATCACATGGATTGATGATATGGCAAGTAGGTTGTGTTTCTTTGCAAGTGGGAAGGAAGCAAAAGCTAGTACTCATTCAAATCTCAGCTGATATATATATATATATATATATATATATATTAAATATATATCCTTTTCTTTTAATCACTCCTTAATTACTTTAATTAAGGATTAAGCACCATTAACTATGACCACCCCAAAAACACTTAAATAAATATCATAAAAAATATGATAATTACCTAAATAATATAAAATGATGTCCTGCAAGTTTTGGTCAACTTTAGTCAATGGTAGCTAGGTCAAACTTGGTCAACTGTGGGACCAACTACCTCGATTTTTGTGCCCAGACAAAAATTCTCTAAAAGCTACGAAATTTTTACCATACTTAGAAAATACCATTTAAATGATCCATACCAAATTTTAAGTCATTCTAGCATGTGGAAGTATTTTATCTAAAATTGGAACTGTTCTGTCAGCCTTTCTTCCGAGTAAAAATACCATTGGTCTTGAAATAAAGGAGATGGATCTTTTGACCAAAGTTTTGACTTGTATAAATACTTAAAATTATTTCATAATATATGAGATATATTTGGGTGATAGGAAATGTGTTTGAGTATTTGTTTTTGAATAATTTTCTCCGAGAAATGTTGATTTTACGAAACGGGAGAAAATTACTGTGAGTATACAGAAATGAGTTGCAGAACTGGATATTAATATTCCAATCATGAATATTAATAATCTTTGAATAAAAACTCTTTTGATTATATGTAGAGATATATTTTGGAGCGAAGAGTTAAATATTTTTGATATAGCACGAGACCTCTAAAGATATCTCTGATATATTCTTTATTCGAGCTTGTTGCCATATTCATGTTGCAACACAGATCTAAGAAATATCATATCTTGATGTTTCTTCTTCGATCATATTTCCTTAGAGATATATTCATAAAGATATAGCTTTGATATTTTGCAAGAATGGAATATCTCTTTTATTTGTTTAAAAGACATGATTTTGCTAGTTTGACTTTGATTTGGATCAATTAAATTCATGTCCTAATGGAGAGGATCTACATGTTCTTTAATTTTATGTTTAATCATACAAATACCAAAATAAATAATATATCGAAGATATCCTTTCACCTAGCATTCTTTTGCTCAAACTTCTTGTCTTTGTACTACAAGACAATCTTTTCACCTATTTTCTTATGTCTATAAGGAAAGAACATCCCTTTAGCTTCTTCTAAATTTGGGATTGTAATATCATCATCCTCAGGAGCACCAGCAGTAGTCTTGTGCTTGGCTTTATAAGCACCAGTAGACTTCCTTTGTCCTAAAGAATCATTCTTCTTGGAATGTTGAAGTTGTTGAGTAGTAGAAGTAATTTAAACATCTGTAACTGGATTATTATTATCACCATCACCATCAATATCTTTATCCTTTGTCTGAATAGAATCTGGTGTACATTTTTTAGCAACTATCTTATCCCCCTTTTGGCATCAGTATTTGAAAGAAGAGAAAACAGAGCATCCAGTTTGTCACCTATAGAAGAAACCTTGTCTTCCAAGGAGGAAAGTCTAGAGGTCGTGCTGTCTTGAGATTTAACATCTTTGATGGTATTTTTCACACTTTTGATTTCAGCTGAGTTAGGTGTGAAGCAAGAATCCATCAATTTTCTCTTTGACACCAGCATGAGACTTCTTCATTTCATCAAGTTCAGAGTGAATTCCTTTAATAGAAATGATTGAGGCCTTAAGATGCAACTTCAGATCAGGAGTTTGAATTTTATCATAGGTCCGATGAATGTGTTGTAGGCCAACAACAGATGAGATAGAAGTATTTGCAAGTCTCCATTTATAATCCCATTCTGTCTGTCTGAAATACTCAACATCGGGATTGTAATAAGAAGGATGTTCAGTGAAGTGCGAAGAAGAACCAATATTGGACTTCTTAGATGCAGTAATTACAGACTTAAGCTGAGCGGTATCAGGATCATCGTCATCACTGTCATTGTCAGAGTCAGACAAGCCATCAGAAGAATGTGCAGAATCAGGCAGAATTGCCTTGCTTTTATCCAAATTCTTTGCCAGAGATGCCTGTGACTGATGTGATCCTGAAATGGAAATATAGTAACACCTAAATCTCTCTGTTCTTTTTAAGTGATCTCATCACTTCTCATACAATATATACTTTTAAGAGTAATATTATTCTCACAGAAGACTTTATAAGTAAAGAAAAACTTATAAGATTCTTGTCTCAAAACTACCTCTCCTTTTGCCAGTACAGGAGACTGCCACTCAAAATATTTTTCATTTTTTTTAAGATCAGCTATTTTCACACAGTCTCATGAAAGGCTCAATCACACATTTAGCAAAGAAATAAGAGATGGCTGAGAAGAGTTGTATGCTTGTCATATAAATAGAGGTAACCTCAAATAAGAGACTATTTATAATCATACAAACATGAGAATATATGAGAAGTTAGCATTACCTGAAGGTGATTCCTCAAGTGGAAGTGATGAAAGTGGAGGAACAAACACACATCAGGGTGCTTTTTCATACTAACAACTAGTAATGGATCATCAGTTGTAGCTAGTGTAGTTGAAGGATGATTCTCAGTATGAGCTATCATCAGGATTTGATCTGTCAGGAGAAGTTGAAAGACCAAGATCAGTACTATGAACTGATGGTTCTTGTGGAGTCTGAGACATGTGAGCTGCTTCAGCAATGCTTGGTGAAGGTTCTTGTGTGCTCTTCTCAAAAGTAGGATCATCAATGATTGCATCCACCCGTGACAGTATCTCCTGATGAGTTTGCTTTTCCTGGAGTAGTTGAACAGAGTCAGCAAGAAGATAACTCTGAGCAATATTAACAATGATCTGTACAACCTCAGTTTCTGTATGTTCCCTTTGAGGAGATGGTTCTTGTGTGACTAGATGTGTTGCAGTTGCTAAATCCCTTTGAGACCTAGGTTCTTGTATACTAACATACTTTTCAAGAGGCTGAGTCTTCTTCTTCTTTCTGATATATCCAACTACTTCTTCACTTCTTCTTTTCAACTGGCTCTTTGCAGTTTTATTGTGTTCAGCAGCTGCTTCAAATACTGGAAGCTTGTCAAGCAGAGCACTAGCATTAGTAGTTGGCTCCTTGATTCCAGTAGTGTCAATCAAGTCATCAGGATTTTGATCAATGGACTTCTTGATTGTTGATAAGGATCATTGGCATCTGATCATCTGATTCAGAAACTTCTTGTATGATCAGTCTTCTTTTCCTTATTGGAAAGTAGTCTTCTTTCTTCTCACACTACTAGAAAAATGGGATCAGACATCGGTTCAGAACCGATGTTAAAAAAAACTGAACTGATGTCTTCGCGTGTGATGTTAAATGTCATCAGCCTTTGACATCGGTTCACAGCCGATGTCTATTACAGTGCTATACATCGGTTTTAAGAATAATTCTGATGTCTTTGTAACAAATTTTAGCTTATATTACAGTATTTCTAGGTGAATATGAGTATATTATGGAATAATATCCATTAAAACATGAAACCTATAAGCTCTAAAAGACATGTTTTTTAATCTTTCAAACAAACCGGTGTGAAAGTCTAGATCAGACATCGGTTAAGTTGTCTGACCGATGTGAAATGCTCCATCAGACATCGGGTACTTTTATCAACCGATATAAAATACTGGGTTAGACATCGGTTTCTTTTATTTGGTGATGTTAAATCATTTTGTTTAACATCAGTGTTTTTTCTAACCGATGTTTAATCTTTAACATTGTAAAATTTAAGACATCAGCTATTGAAAATTCGATGTTATTTGGCTTAAAATACATTGATTTTTTACAGAACCGATGTCAAATGACTATTTGACATTGGTTTTTGTAGATCTTTTTCTTTTAATATTGTTTCACCTGATGTCTTTTATTCTTTTTTACATCGGTTTTAAATTACCATTGTGATGTTAATGTACTGTAAATTGCATATGCCATCCTGGTACTATTAATAGCCCAGGGAACTAATTGCATTTTAAACCAGAAAAATACCAACAATATGCAATACATCCAACCAAATTTGTAAAAATATAGAGGTATACATTGATACCAAATTTACTAACATTCAATCCAACAAGAGCTCAATTTGGACATTACATTCCAAGTCTAAAATAAACATCCCAACTAAAAATAATAAAACCCAAATTCGCTAGTTATTACATCCAACATTCTAAACATATTTGACTAGTTAATATGTACCACTTGTCAAATTTTGACAATTCCAAACATAAATCAGAATGATGGATGTAATTGTCACCAAATCTCCGTTAATTTACCACTAACCACCAGCAAACACAACATCAATTCACATAGTTCAGACGAAAGCTATATATAGATACTTAGCATTTTTATATCTTGTCTTGGATAAATTCAAGCACCTCCATCCGCACCCCATCCAGCTCCTGCCTTGTGTAGGAATTTCGAGTTTTGGCTGCCCACTAAATAACACAAGTAAAAATTAGCAACCAGAATATTATTAACCAGAATTGCCATATGTATAATTAAATATAAACAGAACCAACTATTTATAATTTAACCAGAAGAGGACCTTTTCTATATTTAACCGTAATTTTCTTCGTCAATCCAAAACTATACCAGATAGATCCTTATCACTAATAGTCATCTATCATTACTAATAATAAAAACAAGATCCATTTGGAAATCACTAATAATAAAAACTGATAATAAAAATGGCACTCATATTTCATCTGTTCTGAAAAACTACACAAAAAATTCTACATGCCATCTATCAGAAATGATTTGCATATACCTTGGTAGTAAAAGATAGCTCCTTATCAGCAATGATATCTTTCATGTATCGCATTATAACATAGCCACATTCAACCCCTCCTGGTTGTTTGGGAGATCCCTGTTATAATATAAAATCTGAATTAGCTCCATAAATTAATTAAAATTACAAAGTGATAAAAAATACAAAAACCTTACAAGAAGATTCTTTATCTGAGGAGCTTTATTTCCCCTTCCAGTTTGAGCATTGTAGGATTTCATCGCTCTACATTGCAGAACAACAATAATTTACATGATTATTTTTCAAAAGGGAGAATATTTACTATATATATTTATATATAGTAAACAGAAATATATTACTCTGTTAATGATTTTTCCAACTCGTCAAAATGTGTTGGATGTGGCAGAGGGTTCAGAATATAAATGTCGCCATCCCAAATTACAACCAAAATTCAGTGGCAACTATGTTTATAAAAAAGAAAAAAGAAAAACACAAGTTAGAAATTTTAAAAAACTACCTAAATATATTAATTTGTAAAAGCATGTCTAAATTAAAAATACTTACTTATGATTATGTGGCATGAAGTACATGCGATACGGACTACTCTCTTTCAACCGATTAACAAAATAAGAATGAAAAGATTTGTTCAACGTAAATGTAGCTCCTGGATCGAAAAATCCATATAAGACCACATCATCATTCTTCCTCTCAATCATAATCAGTCTTTGCAAGAGCCTACGAGGGAGTGAATTACATTACTTATAATATCCATATAAAACATGAATATTGAATATGTAACGATAAAAAAGTAACTTACGCCATATAAGCAATATGCAGCTTGGCCAATCATATCGAACTCCAACAATGCTTTCACATTTTGATGCAATATAGAAATTTTTTCTCAGTCCCAAACACGTCCGAATCACACGAATCGGTATTGACTCCCCAATGGATTTCATGAAGACTGCAGCATGTTTGTATAACACCTTGTACTGTTTTGGCACATTCTTGTTGAGCTTCATTTTGCTCTTCAGGTGGACAACTAGCACTTGAATATTTAGGACCCGTAGAAGCAGTCTCCCCGTGCCAAACCCAATGAACATAACCTAGATAAAAGCCATTGTCATAGATATGGCCCCTGATTGTTTTTATAGAGACTTTTTTAAAATTGGCGCATCATTCACAAGGGCAAGAATTTTGTTACGATCTTCAGAATTTTCTTCAGCATATATCAAGAAGTTTTCCCACCCCATTTCAAATGCTAAAGAATCCATATCTTGCAAAATCCATGTCTTATCCATCAAATTTCCCTACCTGATAGCCACTTTAAATATTAAAATCCAACACATACCTATTTATAATTATTTAATAAAAGGTATATCAAATTTGTGTTGGTTACTGTAGGGATTAATTATATAAACTTAGAAAGGAGTAAATACCTTGATATCCTAATAATTATAGTACTAATTCATTACTCTAAGATCCTACACATATACCCAATTAATTACAAAACTAGACTAAATTTATAAACTAGACTAAATTAAACCAAGATATTTAAAACAAATTAAACCAAGATATTTGAAAATATCACATAATTAAAAACCCAATAATTCCAACATTCACAGCCCAGACAATTGTTAAATTTCCTTCACATAAATAAAACCCAGTGAGTACTTGAGTATTGAAACAAATTCAGCCCATAAATAAATAAATTAAAATTATCCGTTACTTGTTAATCTGTGAGAAGGATAATTATACAAAACAATGATTATTATACAATACTAGTAACAGATAGTTCATATCAGAAAGCAGAGACTTGTTCATATCAGAGAAATGACTATTATACAAAACAAGAAATGCAGAGACTTATTCATATAAGAGACTTGTTCAAATGCAGCCCCCAAACACACTAATATGTATGAACAACTACCAGAAAACACATAATTAAAAATAGAACAGAAACATTTACATTTATATCAATGTACCTAAAACATGATTTACATCAGTGTACCTAAAATATTGATTTACATTTACATTTACATGATATCAACAAGAACATTGATTTACATTAATGTACCTAAAATATTTATCAGGACATAAAATTCCCAAAAATACCCCAAAAACAGGACATAAAACCCCAAAAAGAAACAAACATAAAACCCCTCAAAAACATAAAACATTTACATGCACAAAGAAGATAAACAGGATATTAAACGTAAAAATGAGGGAGATAAACCATAAAGAAGAATATACCTCCAGATGCTCTTCAATGTTCCAAAACCTCAATGTTCCAAAACCTCAATGCTCCAACCTCCAGATGCTCCAAAGCGTCTACCTCCAGATGCTCCAACCTCCAAATGCTCAATTTCAAGTTTAATTTGCTCTAATTTGAAGCTTCAAATCTTGAATTAGAATTGGGGCTAAAATTAGGGTTTCGGCGAAAAGAGAGAAGAGACGGTGAGAAGATGAGAGATGAGATGAAAGGTAAGAAGACTAAGAGAGACGTAGGGGAGAGATGAGAGATATATGAGAGGTGAGAGAGACGAGAGATTGAGGGTCGGGGGAGAGATGAGGGTCGCAGGAGTTATCGCAGAAATATTATATTATTTATATGCATGTGAATGTTTTCATTAAAGCATGTTAAAAGTAGATCACCAACAAGTTGGGATGAAGTAGGAGAAGGAAGAATTCTTGGCTCGGAATTGGTGCAACAGTTGCATGACAGAGTCAAGTTAATTCAGAAAAGGTTGCTTGCTGCTTAAGATAGACAGAGGAAGTATGCGGATCCAGCGTGTAAGGATGTTCAATTCCAAATTGGCGAAGCTGTTTTGTTGAAGGTGTCACCAAGAAAAGGGTTGTTTAGATTTGGCAAGAAAGGGAAGTTAGCACCTAGATACATAGGTCCTTTTGAAATATTGAGTCAAGTGGGAAAGGTGGCCTATGATTTGGCCTTACCACCTCAGTATCAGCATGTGCATAATGTGTTCCATGAGTCGTTGCTTAAGAAGTACAATCATGATGCTAGCCATGTGATAGAATATGAACCTGTAGAAATTCAGGCAGACCTGTCATTTGTGGAGCAACCTGTCAAAATACTCGACTAGCAAGTAAGAGTCTTAGGAATATGTCGGTAAAGTTAGTGAAAGTACTTTGGAGGAACCCTAAGGTCGAAGAATCGACTTGGGAGTCAGAGTCTGATATGTGTTCCCGGTATCCTCATATGTTCTCTTAGATTCTGGGGACAGAATCCCTTAAGGGGGAGGATGTTACGACCGGTATTTTATGTAATATTAATTGTGAATTTGGTGTAATTATAAAGCCGAATGCAAATATATTCAATGATTGTACGTTGGTGTGAGTGAAAAATTTCTGCATTATAAATTTGCTTTATTTGTATATGATTTTTCAAAGCAAGAGTTTATTTAATTGCATTATTTTTGATTTATAAGGAATATTCTAAGCCTTGAATTTTTTTTCCTTATAAAGGTATTTTGTTCACAAATTTTGAAAATGATTTTATAAAGTCTCTAAAAATCCAAGTTATTTTATGGTATAAATTTTATAATTTTTGAACTTGTATTTATTTTATAAAAAAAAATCTTTATAAATTTTATTTGTTATAATTAGAAAATTACATGGCTACCCTTGCATGCAAATACTCTTCCAATTCAACTAAGGGGCAAGGAAGACATTTCCAACCCCACTCACTTTCATTATACTAACCAAATTACCACTTTGTCCTTGCATGCAAATCTACCTAACTATGTTGGAAGGTTACTCTTGTAAAATCTCAAATCCACTCACTTTTGGTCAAATAAAAACCAAACTAACATGATTATTACTCCACTTTCACCCCACCATTTCCACACTCCTCCTTTCATCCCCCTCCTCTCGGCTCTCCCCTCTCCTCTCGGCTTTTTGGCCGAAGCCATACCCTCCTCCCTTTTCTTCATTCTTCATTCAAGCTCCCACTTTCCAATCAAGTAAATGTTACTTCCTATATCTTGATCATACATAATTCAAAGGGTGTTGAGTGAAAAGTTTAATTTAAAGGTTGCATGTAAAAGTTTTAGTGAAACTCAAAATACAACCTTGATTCTTGTGAGTTTAGGGTTGTTTTTGAGAGGACTACAAGGAATGGAGAAGTGCCAAGTCTTGAGAGGGAAACTCTTGATGATTAAATGGCCATTCCCATCCATTTCATTCGGCCATGACCATATGGGAGCCGAATGAATGGTCCTTAAGACTATTCTTGCTGCTTAAATTAATTTTTGCATGTTTATGTGATAATGACTTGAATTTTGTGGTGAAAATTTGATAAAACTCTTTGCATGCTAAGTGATCATCTAGGTATAGCTTATGCTAGGCTTGCATATCAATTTTATGATAGAATATATGTAGAAAATATGTTGTTTTGGTTTACAAAACCCGAAGACATGCATGCATGTGGATTTCTCTTAGAATGTTATAAGATTTTGATCATTCGGAAAGATTTTGTTAGTGAGCCTTAATTTCAGTAGTAATAATGTGTTAATATTTATTTATGCTTCTTGTTGCGTGGTAATAATTCATGGTTATCTTTTAATAAAAATGCATATCTTGTTTCAAAAGCATGAAGATTTGTGAGTTGTGAAGTGTAGTTTCTTTTGTTTTTCCATAATTGTACCTTAGGTAAGGATGATCTCACCCAAGGTTATTTTGAGAACAAGGGAGTTAGTTCAGTAGATTACCATGTTTAAGTCTTGGTTTGAGTATTGGGTTGTTGGTAGTTGAGTTTGTCAAGTCAAAACCGTGAAGAAAGGAGAGTTATAGTTTCTGCAGAAAATCAGTTTAGAACTCTGAGTTTTAGAGTGAGTTTTGACCATGTCATTGATGTGCACTTTGAGGCCCAAGCCACCAGAAGTTATTATTGGGAGTATATAAAAGGTTTTAGGAGTTGGTTGGAGGTTTGCATGTCATTTGGTTAGGTGCACAAGTAGAACAACAAAATCTGTCCAGCAGGGGACAGTTTTGTTGCAACTTAGAAATAGGGAGATTTGACCATGTCATGAGTAGGCCCTCATTAGGCCCTGTTGGGCCTTAGTTAGAGGGAGTGTCAGAGAAGTTTTTCCAACCATAGTTAATAGGATATGAGTTAGAACCATGTGTCGCAAGTTAATTCAAGTCAGGGCGTTTTCTGCCCAGAAAAACAGGGGAACCTTGGACTTTTAGCTTAGGCCCAAGAAGGCCCAAGCTAGGCCCTTGAGACACATCAAGTTTGTGAGATGCCCTTAGGTCAGGAGAGTCTTGTGTAAAAGTTTTGATGGAAAACTTGTAATTTAAGAGTGTCTAATGCACTCAAGAATCCATAGTTGTCATTCTGAAATTTGCACCAGTGAGCACTTTCACTTATCACATAGTTTTATAACACTTAGGAGTGAGTATTAGGTCGACCACCATAGTTGTAAGATAGTATAAGGTCAGTAGAGCAAAAGGCACAAGTGAGGGTCAATAGGTTTTGGATAGTTTAGTAAAGGCACATCGAGTTAGGAAGCCAAAATTAGAAAACTTTGTCTAGTTTAGCGACCAAGTGACTTAAGTTGTGAGTCGAGATCATCCAAGCCTAGTGTTGCATTATGGTATATATGATGTTATTAACATATGATATGTGATTATGTGGCTATGTGTGAACATTTGTAATTTAAAAGTGAATATAAAATTAAGTGCATATAGGCCTAAGTGCCATCCGTGTTAAGTTTCGGGTTGTAAATAGGTTAAGATGGTAAGAATATATTATAATGAGGATTATTATTATTTCTGTAGGATCTCGAGACGAGGGAAAACTTGCCATAAAGGTCGAGTGAAGCTCCAGTTGTTGCTCCTACCAGTCAGACCAGACCAGCCTTTCTCAAGGCAAGTGATTCAACTTAACCTTCGTATTTACTGTAAATAGTTCATATATATCGATGCATTTATCCTGAGTCATTTTGATATATTTAAATCAAGCGTATCTTTTGTTTATCTTTGAGTTATATAGAGATGCCATGAACCCTCGAGTACATATTGCAAGTAGTTTAAAAGTCTTTTTCATGATAGTTAAATGCCATGATAAAATAAAGAGTTGTTATATTACTTGATTGATCCTCTTGATTAACATGCTGATGATTCCTAAGTATTGATATCTCATCCTGATACTTGAATCCCTATAGAAACTTACCTTGAATCCTGAAAGCTAGATATTTATCAAAGTGATTCCTCATTGATTGATACCCCTCTTTCTTATCCTAAAGCTTGACAATTCTGATATATCCTGAGCTAAAGATCATTTCTTCATACCTTAACACCCTTAGTATTCATGAAGCTTATCTTCTTGATGATCCAACACCTGTACCTTGACGGGAAACCATTGCTTTAAGCCCAGTTTGGCGTTACCCCTTCATATTATCCATTAGCCTCACTAAATTTTCTTGTCCAAGTTTTGACATATGAAAACCTTTTAGTTACCCTAATAGAGTAAAGTTTTGTGAATCATGGCCCTGAGAGTTAGTATCATTTTCCCCGTGTTTCGAGTTAACCTATAATTCCTTGATAAAAATGTTTACTGTAAAAAGAGATTTTAGTTATAATTCGGCATCAGTGTTTTTGAAATAAATAAAATGTGGGTTTTCAGTCCCAAAGGGGGATAAATGTTTTCTTTGAATGGTGGATCTGGACTGAGACGCGAGTCCTTTCCACACTTATTTTAGGCTTAAAAGTTGCCTAGGGATTCCCATTAATGTTTTAGAACCCAGCGAGGTTCGGGATTACTTCGCGGCTGATCACCGGCTGTAATCCGTAGCGTCATAAAATGATTTTGATTAAGACATGATTTTAAAATTGTTTTGATACAAGCAAAATGATGCCATCGCGCAGAGTTTTATCTCTCATTATTATTGGTTATGTCTTTCCATTATCATTCTTTAATATATATCTCGATTTATGTTTTGTATCGTACTGTTAGCACTTGTTGAGCATTTGGCTCACTCCTTGCTTTACCCTGATATTACAGCTAGCAGCTATGGGTAGATTCAAGCAGACTGCCCGTAAGACCTGTGATGTTGATGCTTATGTTCGAGCTCAGGTAGAATAAGTGATAATAGTTTGTGTGAGGACTCGGTTTTTAAAATCAGATGTAATAGTTGGTAGTGTTGGGCTGTTCCAAACCCTACACTGTAAGATCTTGGATTTGGTTGTATTATTTCTTTTAAAATTTTGTAATAGCTATATTTATTTTGCTGTTCAAGTTGGGGGCGTGACAGGTTTTGGTATCAGAGCTACGGTTTAGAGTCCCTGGACAGCCCAAATAGGTTATAGGTTATGTGTGTAGGATATAGATAATATGCAAGAGAGTAGGATAAGTTAATTTATTATTAATACTCCTCTTATTGGTTGTCAGCAAAGGGCGCATTCCTCGTCATCCTCTGGTTCAGACGACACTATTGCTTTCACGGTGTATGCTGAGTTGAGGCGCGAGTTCGACATGCTTCAGGGCAAGTACGACCGACTGATAGACCGACTGAAGAACGTGTATCCGGACAGCCGAAACTACGAAGGGAAGCCCAAGGAGCAGATGACTGCGAGACTTGAGACCTTGGTTCAGTACGTCAACACTAAGCTTGAGGAGATGCCAGCGCACCGGGACCGCACCAGCCAGTATGTCATTCAAATGGTGGCGGATGAGCTCCAGAGCATTGTGAAGACGCTTCGAGAGGAAAAGACTACCAAGCCCCGTTCAGATGGAGTGGAGCCTTAGTTCTTTCCGTTCACCTTTCATGTTGTTGTACCATCAGACTCTGTGGAATCCCCAGTTGTTTCCGTTGTTTCCTTTAAATAAGCCTGTTATTCTTAGAATCAGACTTTGTCCTAATCCTATGTATTGTGACCTTTAAAATTTCAATAATTATGTGCTATTGTTCCATTTGCTCTCAACTATTATTTTACGTTTTTATCATCATATCTGCTTAATTTGGAAACTTGACCCCATATGTAAAATAAGAATGCCATGCTATACCCTCGAATCATTTTATCATTCATATATGTTTTTGACACAACTCTTATTTCAGGATCATGCCTCCCAAAAAGAAGAACCCAACAACCACATCCACCACAGACCCAAACATTCTTCAACTACTAGAAACCTTGCAATAGCAGACCAATGCTATAGATCAACAACAACTAACTCTTCAACAACGAATTGAAAACCAAGATAACCGTGAGCCACACCAACAACCTGAACCACCAGTACCACCTAGACAGATTGTCACTTTCAAGGCTTTTCAGAATGTGAATCCACCTGCATTTCATGATACCACTGATCCAGTGATAGCTAACACATGGATCAAGGAGATGGAAAGGGCTTTTGAGTTGGTATAGTTAGGAGACGATCAGAAGACGTCGTATGCTACTTACTTCTTGAAGGGAGAAGTCATCTATTGGCGGGAATGAGTAAAAGCTATGGAAGTCACTCAGCAGGTTTCTTGGGAGAGATTTAAGAAGTTATTTCTGGACAAGTAATATCCTAAGTACATGCAGAATCAGATGGAGCTAAAATATCTTGAGTTGAAGCAAGGGAACATGACTGTATTGGAGTATGAGAAGAAGTTCACTGAGTTGTCAAGGTTTGTGACGAAGTATACCAGCACTGAGGAGGAAAAAGCAAAGAAATTTCAACAAGGATTGGAGCCTTGGATCAGAGATAGAGTGGCTATGTTTGAGCTTAAAACTTACGCGGGAGTAGTACAGAAAGCTGCTCTGATTGAGAATAATGGGACGCAGTCAAGGAAGGAAAGGGATAACAAGAAGAGGAAGGTTCCATTTTATGGAGAAAAGTCTGAAGCAGGAAGTTCACAAGATCGGAATATAAAGAGGATTGGTTTCCAGAAGGGTGGAAATTTTCAAAAGAAAGGAAATTTGGGTAAAAGGCAAGAATCGAAGGGGAACAATCAGGCAAGCCAAGGGCAAGTTGGAGAAAACATGTTCCAGAGGCCAGAATGCAAGCACTGTGGAAGAAGGCACCCCGGAGTGTGTAATAAGCTGAGCATGTCATGCTACAGGTGCAATCAGAAGGGACATTTGGCGAATGAGTGCAAGATGCCGAAGCCAGGAGTTACGTGTTACAAGTGTGGGAAGACTGGACACATAGCTAGGGAGTGCAAGGCAACCGGACTAGTCAAAGCTCTGATGAATGTGGTGAGTGCTAGTGCAAGCATGCCAGCCGAGGTATTGGAATTACCTCCACCACCTACACCAACCCCGCAAGCAACAGCAAGGACATTTGATCTGAAGATGAAGGATGCTGTTCAGAATTCGGAGGTGATAGCAGATACACTTTTACTCAATAATGTCAAAGCTAAAGTATTGATTGATTCGGGAGCAACAAGATCTTTTATATCAGAAACTTTTGTTGATAAGCTCCAATGTGATAAAATGATTATGAGTGAGGTAGTAAATGTGGTAATTGCGAACTAAGAGAAGATTCCTGTGAATCAATTTTGTCCAAAGTGTGAGATCGATATTTCGGGGTATAAGTTTTCAGCCGACTTGATACTCTTCAAGTTGGGAGAGTTTGACATAATTTTAGGAATGGATTGGTTAGGAGAGAATAATGCTCAGATTAATTGTAAGATCAAGAAAGTGTATTTAAAGACGAAGAGTGGAGAGAAGGTAGTATTTAAGGGGCAGAGGCAAGAGCAACTATTTCTTACAATTGTTCAGGCTAAGAAGCTACTTAGAAAAGGTTGTGAGTCATTCCTAGCTTATGTAGTGGATTCGGAAAAAGGCAGCCCCAGCATGGAAGATATCCCTGTAGTTAACGAGTTCCCAGATGTGTTTCCCGACGAACTACGAGGCTTACCACCAGATCGACAAATCGAGTTCGAGATCAACCTTGCTCCAGGCATGGAACCAGTTTCAAAGGCCCCATATAGGATGGCACCAGCAGAAATGAAAGAGTTGGCAAGCCAGCTACAAGAATTATTGGATAAGGGAGTGATACGGCCAAGTACGTCGCCATGGGGAGCACCCGTTCTGTTTGTAAAGAAGAAAGACGGGAGTATGCGATTATGCATAGACTATCGAGAGTTGAATAAGGTAACGATCAAGAACCGCTACCCGCTACCAAGGATAGATGACCTTTTTGATCAGTTAAAGGGAGCAAAATGCTTTTCGAAGATTGATTTGAGATTTGGATACCATCAATTAAAGATCAAGGAAGAAGATATTCCCAAGACCGCATTCAGGACCAGATATGGGCATTATGAATTCCTAGTAATGCCGTTTGGATTGACCAACACTCCGGCCGCATTTATGGATCTGATGAATCGGGTATTTAAGAAGTATTTGGACAAATTTGTCATGGTATTCATTGATGACATCCTTATTTATTCTAAGTCGGAAGAAGAACATAAGCAACACCTTTGGATAGCATTAGAGATACTTCGTCAAGAAAAGTTGTATGCTAAGTTTACCAAATATGAGTTTTGGTTAAGGGAATTTCAATTTTTGGGGCATGTCATTGGAAATGAAGGAGTTAAAGTGGATCCGGTAAAGATTGAGGCAGTTATGAGTTGGGAAAGGCCAAAGACTCCTACGGAAGTGCGAAGTTTTCTAGGATTGGCCGGATACAATAGAAGATTCGTCAAGGATTTCTCGAAGATCGCCACGCCATTGACCAAGTTAACTAGAAAGAATCAAAAGTTTGAATGGAGTGCAGAATGTGAGGATAGCTTTCAAGAGTTGAAGCAGAAATTGGTAACAGCTCCGGTGTTAGTACTTCCAAACAATCAAGGGAACTTTGTAATTTTCAGCGACGCTTCACATAAGGGTTTGGGTTGTGTGTTGATGCAACACAGTAAAGTGATCGCATATGCGTCAAGACAGTTGAAACCGCATGAGTTAAAGTACCCGACGCATGACTTGGAACTAGCCGCCATAGTGTTCGCACTTAAGATTTGGAGACATTACCTCTACGGAGAGAAGTGTGAAATCTACATGGATCACAAGAGTTTAAAGTACATTTTTACTCAGAAAGAGCTCAATATGAGGCAGAGGAGATGGCTGGAATTGATCAAGGACTATGACTGTTCGATAAATTACCATCCTGGAAAGGCGAATGTTGTGGCCGATGCTCTGAGTAGGAAGGAGAGATTGAATAAGATGACAACACCAAAGGAGTTATCTGAAGAAATCAAGAGATTTGAACTGGAACTTTGTGATTGTGGAAAAGTTGAGGAAGTTTATCGCGCAATGACTTTTCAGCCAACACTAGCGGAAAAGATAAAGAAATGTCAAGAAGAAGTAATGGAGAAAGAGAAGAATCAGTTATCTGGAGAGGAGATTAATACTCAAAGGGATGAGCAAGGGATACTAAGGTTCTTTTCCAGAATATGGATTCCTCATGTACCTGAATTAAAGAATGAGATCCTCCATGAAGCCCACAATTCGAAATTTTCAATCCACCCGGGAAGCACCAAGATGTATCGAGACTTAAAGAAGAACTTTTGGTGGCCAAATATGAAGCGAGACGTGGCAGAATGGGTTGCGAAGTGTTATACTTTTCAGAAAGTGAAGGTAGAACATCAACGACCAAGCGGATTAATTCAGCCCCTGAAGATTCCAGAATGAAAATGGGAAAATATCGCTATGGACTTTATAGTAGGACTACCGCGAACGAAATCCGGGCATGATGCAATATGGGTTATAATTGATCGTCTTACAAAGTCGGCGCATTTCCTTCCAATAAACGAGAAGTCGTCATTGGACAAGTTGGTTCATCTGTACGTGCGCGAAATCGTACTGAGGCATGGAGTACCCATATCAATAGTTTCAGACAGAGATCCCCGATTTAACTCGAGATTTTGGAAGCAATTTCAGGAATGTCTGGGCACAAAGTTGAATATGAGCACGGCGTACCACCCGCAGACTGATGGCCAGAGTGAAAGGATAATTCAAACAATCGAAGACATGTTGCGCAGTTGCGCAATCGATTTTGCAGGAAGTTGGGACGATCACTTGCCGTTAATTAAATTCTCTTAAAACAACAGCTATCATTCCAGTATCGGTATGCCACCATACGAAGCTTTGTATGGGCGAAAATGTAGATCACCAACAAGTTGGGATGAAGTAGGAGAAGGAAGAATTCTCGGCTCGGAATTGGTACAACAGTTGCATGACATAATCAAGTTAATTCAGAAAAGGTTGCTTGCTGCTCAAGATAGACAGAGGAAGTATGCGGATCCAGCGCGTAAGGATGTTCAATTCCAAATTGGCGAAGCTGTTTTGTTGAAGGTGTCACCAAGAAAAGGGTTGTTTAGATTTGGCAAGAAAGGGAAGTTAGCACCTAGATACATAGGTCCTTTTGAAATATTGAGTCAATTGGGAAAGGTGGCCTATGAGGTGGCCTTACCACCTCAGTATCAGCATGTGCATAATGTGTTCCATGTGTCGTTGTTTAAGAAGTACAATCCTCACGCTAGCCATGTGATAGAATATGAACCTGTAGAAATTCAGGAAGACCTGTCATTTGTGGAGCAACTTGTCAAAATACTCGACTGGCAAGTAAAGAGTCTTAGGAATAAGTCGCTAAAGTTAGTGAAAGTACTTTGGAGGAACCCTAAGGTCGAAGAATCGACTTGGGAGTTAGAGTCTGATATGTGTTCCCGGTATCCTCATCTGTTCTCTTAGATTCTGGGGACAGAATCCTTTAAGGGGGAGAGGATGTTACGACCGGCATTTTATGTAATATTAATTGTGAATTTGGTGTAATTATAAAGCCGAATGCAAATATATTCAATGATTGTACGTTGGTGTGAGTGAAAAATTTCTGTATTATAAATTTGCTTTATGTAGTATATGATTTTTCAAAGCAAGAGTTTATTTAATTGCATTATTTTTGATTTATAAGGAATATTCTAAGCCTTGGAAAAATTTTCCTTTAAAAGGTATTTTGTTCATAAATTTTGAAAATGATTTTATAAAGTCTTTAAAAATCCAAGTTATTTTATGGTATAAATTTTATAATTTTTGAACTTGTATTTTATTTTATAAAAATAAATCTTTACAAATTTTATTTGTTATAATTAGCAAATTACATGGCTACCCTTGCAAGCAAATACTCTTCCAATTCAACTAAGGGGCAAGGAAGACATTTCCAACCCCACTCACTTTCATTCTACTAACCAAATTACCACTTTGTCCTTGCATGCAAATCTACCTAACTATGTTGGAAGGTTACTCTTGTAAAATCTCAAATCCACTCACTTTTGGTCAAATAAAAACCAAACTAACATGATTATTATTCCACTTTCACCCCACCATTTCCACACTCCTCCTTTCTTTCTCCTCCTCTCGGCTCTCCCCTCTCCTCTCGGCTTTTTGGCCGAAGCCATACCCCCCTCCCTTTTCTTCATTCTTCATTCAAGCTCCCACTTTCCAATCAAGTAAATGTTACTTCCTATATCTTGATCATACATAATTCAAAGAGTGTTGAGTGAAAAGTTTAATTTTAAAGGTTGCATGTAAAGGTTTTAGTGAAACTCAAAATACAACCTTGATTCTTGTGAGTTTAGGGTTATTTTTGAGAGGAATACAAGGAATGGAGAAGTGCCAAGTCTTGAGAGGGAAACTCTTGATGATTAAATGGCCATTCCCATCCATTTCATTCGGCCATGACCATATGGGAGCCGAATGAATGGTCCTTAAGACTATTCTTGTTGCTTAAACAATTTTTGCATGTTTATGTGATAATGACTTGAATTTTGTGGTGAAAATTTGATAAAACTCTTTGCATGCTAAGTGATCATCTAGGTATAGCTTATGCTAGGCTTGCATGTCAATTTTATGATAGAATATATGTAGAAAATATATTGTTTTGGTTTGCAAAACCCGAAGACATGCATGCATGTGGATTTCTCTTAGAATGTTATAAGATTTTGATCATTTGGAAAGATTTTGTTAGTGAGCCTTAATTTCAGTAGGAATAATGGTTTAATATTGATTTATGCTTCTTGTTGCATGGTAATAATTCATGGTTATCTTTTAATAAAAATGCATATCTTGTTTCAAAAGCATGAAGATTTGTGAGTTGTGAAGTGTAGATTCTTTTGTTTTGCCATAATTGTACCTTAGGTAAGGATGATCTCACCCAAGGTTATTTTGAGAATAAGGGAGTTAGTTCAGTAGATTACCATGTTAAGTCTTGGTTTGAGTATTGGGTTGTTGGTAGTTGAGTTTGTCAAGTCAAAACCTTGGAGAAAGGAGAGTTATAGTTTCTGCAGAAAATCAGTTTAGAACTCTGAGGTTTAGAGTGAGTTTTGACCATGTCATTGATGTGCACTTTGAGGCCCAAGTCACCAGAAGTTAGTATTGGGAGTATATAAAAGGTTTTAGGAGTTGGTTGGAGGTTTGCATGTCATTTGGTTAGGTGCACAAGTAGAACAACAAAATCTGTCCAGCAGGGGACAGTTTTGTTACAACTTAGAAATAGGGAGATTTGACCATGTCATGGGTAGGCCCTCATTAGGCCCTGTTGGGCCTTAGTTAGAGGGAGTGTCAGAGAAGTTTTTCCAACCATAGTTCATAGGATATGAGTTAGAACCATGTGTCGCAAGTTAATTCAAGTCAGGGCGTTTTCTGCCCAGAAAAATAGGGAAATCTTGGACTTTTAGCTTAGGCCCAAGAAGGCCCAAGCCAGGCCCTTGAGCCACATCAAGTTTTTGAGATGCCCTCAGGTCAGGAGAGTCTTATGTAAAAGTTTTGATGGAAAACTTGTAGTTTAAGAGTGTCTAATGCACTCAAGAAACCATAGTTGTCATTCTGAAATTTGCACCAGTGAGCACTTTCACTTATCACATAGTTTTAGAACACTTAGGAGTGAGTATTAGGTCGACCACCATAGTTGTAAGATAGTATAAGGTTAGTAGAGCAAAAGGCACAAGTGAGGGTCAATAGGTTTTGGATAGTTTAGTAAAGGCACATCGAGTTAGGAAGCTAAAATTAGAAGACTTTGTCTAGTTTATCGACCAAGTGACTTAAGTTGTGAGTCAAGATAATCCAAGCCTAGTGTTGCATTATGGTATATATGATATTATCAATATATGATATGTGATTATGTGTCTATGTGTGAACATTTGTAATTTAAAAGTGAATATAAAATTAAGTGCATATAGGCCTAAGTGCCATCCGTGTTAAATTTCGGGTTGTAAATAGGTTAAGATGGTAAGAATATATTATAATGAAGATTATTATTATTTATGTAGGATCTCGAGACGAGGGAAAACTTGCCATAAAAGTCGAGTGAAGCTCCAGTTGTTGCTCCTACCAGTCAGACCAGACCAGCCTTTCTCAAGGCAAGTGATTCAACTTGACCTTCGTATTTACTGTAAATAGTTCATATATATCGATGCAATTATCCTGAGTCATTTTGATATATTTTAAATCAAGCGTATCTTTTGTTTATCTTTGAGTTATATAGAGATGCCATGAACCCTCGAGTACGTATTGCAAGTAGTTCAAAAGTCTTTTTCATGATAGTTAAATGCCATGATAAAATGAAGAGTTGTTATATTACTTGATTGATCCTCTTGATTAACATGCTGATGATTCCTAAGTATTGATATCTCATCCTGATACTTGAATCCCTATTGAAACTTACCTTGAATCCTGAAAGCCAGATATTTATTAAAGTGATTCCTCATTGATTGATACCCCTCTTTCTTATCCTAAAGCTTGACAATTCTGATATATCCTGAGCTAAAGATCATTTCTTCATACCTTAACACCCTTAGTATTCATGAAGCTTATCTTCTTGATGATCCAACACCTGTACCTTGACGAGAAACCACTGCTTTAAGCCCAGTTTGGCATTACCCCTTCATATTATCCATTAGCCTCACTAAATTTTCTTGTCCATGTTTTGACATATGAAAACCTTTTAGTTATCCTAATAGAGTAAAGTTTTGTAAATCATGGCCCTGAGAGTTAGTATCATTTTCCCCGTGTTTCGAGTTAATCTATAATTCCTTGATAAAAATGTTTACTGTAAAAAGAGATTTTAGTTATAATTCGGCATCAGTGTTTTTGAAATAAATAAAATGTGGGTTTTCAGTCCCAAAGGGGGATAAATGTTTTCTTTGAATGGTGGATCTGGACTGAGACGCGAGTCATTTCCACACTTATATTAAGCTTAAAAGTTGCCTAGGGATTCCCATTAATGTTTTAGAACCCAGCGAGGTTCGGGATTACTTCGCGGCTGATCACCGGCTATAATCCGTAGCGTCATAAAATGATTTTGATTAAGACATGATTTTAAAATTGTTTTGATACAAGCAAAATGATGCCATCGCGTATAGTTTTATCTCTCGTTATCATTGGTTATGTCTTTCCATTGTCATTCTTTAATGTATATCTCGATTTATATTTTATATCATACTGTTAGCACTTGTTGAGCATTTGGCTCACTCCTTGCTTTACCCTGATATTACAGCTAGCAGCTATGGTTAGATTCAAGCAGACTGCCCATAAGACCTGTGATGCTGATGCTTATGTTCGAGCTCGGGTAGAATAAGTGATAGTAGTTTGTGTGAGGACTCGGTTTTTAAAATCAGATGTAATAGTTGGTAGTGTTGGGCTGTTCCAAACCATAAACTGTAAGATCTTGGATTTGGTTGTATTATTTCTTTTAAAATTTTGTAATAGCTATATTTATTTTACTGTTCAAGTTGGGGGCGTGACAAATGCTTCAACCTCTGACCATTGACCTTGAATGCTCGGCCCAGATCATTCTCAAACATTTCCACCGCCCCATGTGGAAACACAGTTTTGATTATGAAGGGCCCTGACTACCTTGACTTCAACTTCCCAGGAAAAAGATGGAGACGGGAGTTAAACAAAAGAACTTGTTTTCCCGGCACAAATGATTTGAGCACTAGACTCCTATTGTGCCACCTCATGACTTTCTCCTTGTACATTTTGTTGTTCTCATAAGCTTGAAGTTGAAACTCATCGAGTTCATTCAATTGAAGCATCCTCTTCTTTCCAGCTGCATCCAAGTCAAATTCAACTTCTTCAAAGCCCAATACACCTTATGCTCGACCTCTACAGGCAGATGACACCCTTTACCATACACCAACTGAAACGGTGACATTCCCAACAGAGTCTTGTATGTTGTTCTATACGTCCAAACAACTTCATCAAGCTTCAAAGACCAATCTTTCCTTGATGGACACACAAATTTCTCTAAAATGCGCTTGATCTCTCTGTTAGATACCTCAGTTTGACCATTTGTCTGAGGATGATAAGCCGTAGCAATGCGATGATTCACATTATACCTTTGCATCATAGCAGTGAACTTGCGATTGCAAAAATGCGACCCCTCATTACTGATTATGACTTTTGGAGTTCCAAATCTTGTGAATATCTGTTTGTAAAGAAAATTAAGCACTACTTTCGCATCGTTCGTTGGCAACGCCTTAACTTCAACCCATTTCGACACATAATCAACCGCCAACAAGATATACCGATTGTTACAAGATGAGACAAATGGCCACATGAAGTCAATTCCCCAAACATCGAAGACTTCAACCTCGAGAAGCATATTAAGAGGCATCTCATCCCTCTTGAACATATTACCCACATATTGACATCGATCATATTTCAAAATGAACTGATGAGCATCTTTAAATAAGGTCGGCCAAAAGAACCCTGCTTGAATAATACGAGCTACTGTCTTTTCTCCATCATAATGTCCTCCATAAGCCATTGAGTGGCAATCTCGCAAGATCCCCCCCCCCCCCGTTTCACTGTAAGGAATACATCTCCTGATGATTTGGTCAGCTCCTTGTCAAAAAATAAATGGCTTATCCCATATATACCACTTCACTTCATGCAGAAACTTCTTCCTTTGAGCGTACGGCAAGTGGAGGCATGATATTACTCACAAGGTAGTTCACTGTAACACTCCCAAATCCGGGGTCGGGGATCCGGGTTGTCACGAGTTCCATTTCCCTTAATAATAATTAATCTTAATAATCAACCAACTACTGCGTACTGTGACCTCACAATATACACACACCACAAGTTATAGTCTCAGAGATGAATATCCAACAATAACACAAGTCATTTTATTCCACAATTATAAACCATTACACCTTAAAAGAGTTTCTGAATAAATTTACATATTCTTTGCCATTATTACAATTCATAAATATACATAAGTCTGGTACATCAAAAGTCGAAAGCCTAGCCTATTGATAGATCCTACCTCAGCTACACGGCATCAACACTTCCAGAAAATTGTGGAACGTTTCCTAACCGCTTGCGAATTGGAAGCTTGGTCATGTTCATCTTTTTTATCTGTTGTTGTGTGATGAAAGAAGAAAGCAAGGGTGAGCAACAAGCCCACCGAAATAATATGCATAATAATTTACAAAATATGAACATTCTCACAGTACTCATGAAAGTCTTGGTCAAAAAGAAATGAACCAAGTTTGATCTCTTAATGCGACCAAGTCGCAAAATATTTAGTATATATGTATATATACTTTTCAAAATCTTGAAATCCTCTGCCATGTATAATATACACAGAGTTCCAGTTTATAACTGTATAAAAAATATCGTTGCAAGGTGATCTCATATATCTAACCTTGTCTCAACGTTTTTTCTGAAAATATTTGTTATGCATAAGATAATCATTAACCAGATATAAGTTGAAAAGGTGAAGTTACGAGATACTCCAATATACTTATATCTTTTCTGAATACTACTCGAACTACCGCCGTTCAAGGTATAATTAGTTTCAAAAGTTCATCACATAGATGAGACTACAAGATAAGATCTTTATTTGAATAATCGAAAATAAGTTTGATTATCGAAACATTATTCTTTAATAAAATAAAGAATATTATTTAATAAAATAAGCGGAGTCATAAGTCCTCGAATGAATATTCAAGAAATAATATTCATTAAATAAAGTAAGCGGAGTCATACCGGTTTAGAAAATGTTCACCTTTGGGTCCTGTATACTAAGGGTATACGCAACTACTGCTTATCTCTAGCATAGGTATTATGCAACTTATAAGCATTTGAATCAACAATTAGATATCAAGATTACGAAACAGACATGCATATATACCATATCAGCATGCTCCAATATATCACAAAATTTTCTAATAACAATCATGCACTTATCACAAGATAATGCATATACATATATTTACATCACAACAACAGTATAACGGGTAGAAAACTTGCCTGAGTGTTCCGGGATAGACTTAAGCTTAGAGTGGGTCCGGTAACCTATGAACAACAACATAATCCGGAATTAGACCACGGTCACTTAAGAAACTAGACTTTATCCACTTAGATCCTAATGTTCGCTTACGGTCGCTTATACACTTAACGATTTGCGTTAATCACTTGCGTACCCTCAGCTCCACCAATTTTAATAAATTAACCGTTATGAATTTTAAGGCGACTATTTCACGAGTACTTTACCAACTTCCTAATCCACCTTACATAATTGTTTCGTAATCCAATTAGTCTTTTAGGGGCCTTAAACAAGGTTTCAAAGTTAAGCGAGGGGTAAAGGTTCGTTCGCGAAACACCGTAACTTAAAACGGCCGTTTCTCCTAAACCGTACATCGGATCTAAGCGAACCACATATCAAAACGAAGCTTGAATCATAAAATATCTAAGCATGGTAATGGTCAGTTCATGGCAGTGAGTGTTGGGGTGCAAAAGTTATGCACAAAACAGTCTAAGGAAAATTGGGCATTACGACGGCTATAACTTAGCGATTCCCAAATTTTACCGAATCAATTCAATACCAAACCACCACAAATCAACACCATTACACCACCATTCAACCCCAATACAAGATCATTCAACCAACAACATTTTACCATAACCTAATACACCAATTTTTAGGTCAAACATTCAAGATCCATAACTTTAATCATTAAGCATAAACTTGACTAACTAATGGCATTGACCAAGCATAAACTCATCCAAATCATATCACTAATCATACCAATTCATAGCATACTCCCACAACTATCATAATATTCTTAAAAACATATTAAACCCACTGATTTATAAGGGTTCAAGGGCTTTATACCTTCCTTGGAGAGTGGGGATTCACTTAGAAGCTTCAAGGGGTGCTTATATGGCCTTAGGAAGCTTGGATCTTCAATGGAACCTAAGAAAACCAAAACACAACTAACTTGGTTACTATTCACCCTCCACTAAAATGATTTGTTTGAGATAGAAAACCTTTGATTCAAGCACTCAAACTACTTGCTCTTCTTAGTTATGAAATATAGGATCCAAAGAAACAAACCTTATAATTTTCCATGTAGTATAGCTTGTGTTTTGAATTTATAATTCACCATTTTGATGATAAAATTCGAAGTGAAGAAGATTAAATGGGGGGGGGGAGTTGCTTTGTTTTATTGATCTTTGTGCATAAAAATACTTGGTTGATATCAATCCTTGGTTAAATATCTTGCAAATTGCTTGCATCATCTTGCCTACCTCATCATCTTGCCATTTATCCAATCCTCATGGTGTGATGATGTCACCTTCTCTTTTAACCACATGTTTTAGCTTCTCTTGGAAGCTTCCTTCCCATTCTACTTGTATGTGCTTGTCCCTTGGTCGTTTATTTGTTTTACGGTTCGCTTAACTCTCGTTCTCGTCGATCAGTTGATGGATCATATCCGGGTTCTTATTACTTGGGTTCCCCTAAACCTTTCTCAATATTTTATATTCCTTTTTTTATCCTCTCTTATAATCCTTGAATTTAAATCCTTTTAATCATGTTACCTTATATTCAATTCTTTCAGTATCTGGTGGATTTTCGGGAAAAACCAAAGTTTTTGAATTCGAATTCTGACGACCTTTACATACACTCATTTACTTTATCGAATACTAATACGATCTTAGAATTTCCATAACAGTACTCCTATATAACGTGGTCTGATAATTTTCCTTAATCAGCATTATCAGCAAAAGTTACTATTCATCAGTGTTTAAAAAATTCCAAAAATTGAGGTTATTACATTCACAATGTCTGCAAACCACGGTTCCTCGTCCTGCACTCCGAAAAGCTATTCATCGGGAAAAGACTCATTGATTAATATCTTGTCCAGTGAAGTAGCACTTGGATCTGCTAAACGCGAGAGATGATCCGTGACTTGATTCTCAGTCCCCATTCTGTCGTTGATCTCTAACTCAAATTCCTGAAGCAAAAGAACCCATTTGATCAATCTAGGCTTCGAGCCCTTCTTTGAGACGAGATATCAAATTGCAGCATGATCAGTGAAAACTGTCACTTTAGTCCCGAGTAGATAAGATCAAAATTTCTCAAAACCATAGACAATAGCAAAAAGTTCTTTCTCCGTAGTAGTATAATTCAGTTGAGCACCATTCAGGGTCTTACTAGCGTAGCAGACCATAAGAAATATGTTGTTCTTTCTCTGCCCAAGAACTGCTCCAACTGCATAGTCACTTGCATCGCACATCATCTTAAAAAGTTCATTCCAGTCAGGTGCAGTTATGACAGGTTCCGTGATTAAACTCTTTTTCAACATCTCAAAAGCGGCAAGGCACTTGTCATCAAACTTGAAAGGGACATCTTTCTCTAGTAACTTGCACAATGGCTTCGAAATCTTAGAGAAGTCCTTGATGAAACGCCTATAGAAACCCGCATGACCAAGAAAACTGCGAATTCCCTTCACATAAATAGGTGGAGGAAGATTTTCAATGACCCCCACCTTGGCTTTGTCCACCTCAAGACCCTTACTAGAAACCTTGTGCCCAAGAATAATGCCCTGTCGCACCATAAAGTGACATTTTTCCAATTAAGAACCAGATTGGTCTCAACACACCTCTTGAGAACGTTTCCAAGATTCTGCAAGCATTCATCAAAAGAATCAGCAAATACAGAGAAGTCGTCCATGAACACCTCCATATTTTGACCAATCATATCATAAAAGATGGCCATCATGCATCTCTGAAACGTGGCTGGTGCACCACACAAACCAAAAGAAACTCTTCTAAAGGCGAAAGTACCAAAGGGACAAGTGAAGGTAGTCTTTTCCTGATCTTCTGGAGCGATACAAATCTGATTATAACCCAAATAGCCATCTAGAAGACAGTAGTACTTGTGACCAGCCAACCTGTCGAGCATTTGATCAATGAAAGGCAGAGAGAAGTGATCCTTCCTAGTTGCCTTGTTCAGCTTCCTGTAGTTCATACAAACTCTCCATCCCGTGACTGTTCGAGTAGGGCTGAGCTCATTCTTCTCATTAGCAACTACTGTGATACCTCCTTTCTTCGGTACACACTGAACTGGACTCACCCAAGAACTGTCAGAAATGGGACAGATAATACCTGCATCCAGCCATTTAAGAATTTCCTTCTTCACTACTTCCTTCATGATCGGATTAAGTCTTCTTTGCTGCTCAACCGTAGGCTTGCTACCTTCCTCTAACAGAATTTTATACATACAATAAGAAGGGCTGATTCCCTTAATATCTGCTATAGTCCAACCAATTGCCGATTTGAACTCTCTTAGAATCCTCAAGAGTTTTTCCTCATCATTTCCTGAAAGGTCAGATGCAATAATAACAGGAAAGGTAGATGCATCACCTAAAAAAGCATACCTCAAATGTTCAGGTAGTGGTTTCTGCTCAAGAGTAGGAGCTTCTTCAATAAATGGCTTGAAGCATTTTGGAGATTTGTTCAATTCCTCCATTCTAAGAGATTCAATAGGCAAATCAACCTTCCTCTTCCAGGGAGAAGCATTCAGATATTGCAATTGCTCTTCACCTTCATCATCTTCACTATCTGAATTCCCCAACAAGGCCTTCAATAAGGCATCAAACCTTAGCAATTGATCAAGTTCTGATGCAACCACAGAATCGACCAACTCTACCTTTAAGTACTCCTCATTTTCTGTAGGAAATTTCATAGTATTGAACACATTAAAAGTTACAACTTGATCCAGCACTCGCATTGTAAGCTCACCCTTCTGCACATCTATCAAGGTATGGCCAGTCGCCAAGAAAGGTCTTCCCAAAATTATGGGAATCTTCTTATCCTCATCAAAATCAAGAATTACGAAATCAGCAGGGAATATGAGTTTATCAACCTTGACCAAGACATCCTCCACAATACCTCGTGGATATGTAATAGAACGATCGACCAACTATAAAGTCATATAAGTTGGTTTTGGATCAGGCAAGTCCAACTGCTTGAAGATTGACAAGGGCATCAGATTGATGCTAGCTCACAAGTCACATAAGCATCTGTCGAAAGACACTTTTCCAATAGTACACAGAATAGTGAAGTTTCCTAGATCTTTTAGCTTTAGAGGCAACTTCTGTTGCATTACAGCACTGCAATCCTCCGTGAGAGCGACAGTCTCTAAATCATCTAGCTTCACTTTCCGAGAGAGATTACCTTTCATAAACTTTGCGTAACTAGGTATCTTCTCAAGAGCCTCTGCGAAAGGTATGTTGATATGAAGTTTCTTGAACACCTCCCGAAACTTCTCAAATTGCTTATCCAGCTTTTTCTTCTGCAGCCGCTTAAGAAAAGGCGGCAGAGGATAGATCTGTTTTCCCTTGTATTCCCCTTAAGAGGAGTGTGCTCAGCAATATTCTTCCTTGGTTCCACTTTTACTTCCTGCTGCTCCACTTCTTCTTCAGCCCCAGCTACTCCATTCGAAACTTGAGTTTGGTCGGGATTTGCAACTTTCCCAGACCTCAAAGTGATTGCCTTCACCTGCTCCTTAGCTTCCCTCTTTCCTGGTACTTCAGTGTCACTAGGTTGTGTACCAGGTTGACGATTTAGCAAGGCATTGGCAATTTGTGTAATTTGATTTTCTAAGGTCTTGATAGAAACAGCTTGGCTTTTGTACATAAGCTTCAACTCCTTTAATTCAGATTTTTCATTAGCTTGTTGCAGCTGAAGTGGCTGTCTTGGTGCATATTGCGGTTGCTGAAAACCAGGGGGGTTGTACTTCTTTGCTGGGCACTACTGATAAGACTGTTGGACCGCATTCTGAGTGTTGTTCCAGCTAAAATTAGGATGATTTCGGTTGTTAGGATGATAGGTGGCTGGCATAGGTTGTTGCGATCGCTGAAAGTTGCTCACGAACTAAGCTGATTCACTAGAAATAGCACACTGATCAGTCTCATGGGCACCAGCACAAAGCTCACAGACACTATTGATTTGATTAACTCCATAATTAGCCAAAGTGTTCACCTTCATCACCAAAGCCTTAAGTTGGGCAGCTGTAGCAGTTGTTGCATCCAACTCCAGAATTCCTGCTACTTTTTCCTGAGTCAGTCTCTGGGAAGGATTCTGGTATTCATTAGCAGCCATCAGTTCAATCAATTCATAAGCTTCATTATAGCTCTTAGCCAACAAGGCTCCTCCTGATGCTACATCGAGCATGGGTCTAGAAGTAGCACCCAATCCATTGTAGAAACAGTTTATAATCATCCAATCAGGCATGCCATGGTGTGGGCACTTCCTTAGAATCTCCTTATATCGATCCTAAGCCTCACACTGAGATTCTCCAGTTTGCTGAGTAACTGAGTAAGAGCGTTCCTGATTGCAACAGTCTTTGCCATAGGGAAGAATTTAGTGAGAAACTTTTGAGCAAGATCTTCCCAAGTAGTGATAGACCCTAGTGGTAGAGAATGTAACCAACACTTTGCTTTATCCCTCAGAGAGAATGGGAAGAGTCACAACTTGATAGCATTTTCAGTCACACCATTGAACTTGAAAGTGTCGCAGGTCTCGATGAAATCCCTGATATGCATGTTGGGGTCTTCTGTAGGAGAACCCCCAAACTGAACTGAGTTATGTATCATCTGAATCGTGCTTGACTTGATCTCAAAAGTGTTAGCCGAGATAGTTGGTCTGATGATGCTCGACTAAATATCATTGATCATAGGCTGAGAATAGTCCATCAGAGCCTTAGAAATTTCTGCTTGATCTCTCATCACTATTAAAGCTGGTTCCTTGACTTTCTTTTCTTCTTCTACCTTCTCTTCATCCTCAACAACTTCCCTTCGAATCACTACAGCTTCTTCCTCGGCTTGATCCTGATTTCTCTTACGAGACCGAGAACGCGTATGCATACACGCTCTCCAAAGTACCTGAAATAAGACAAGGAAACAGATAAGTAACAATGTCCGAGTCACAAAACTTTAATGAACACTGATGACAAACACATAAACTAAAAATTAATACCGAATATCCCGGCAGCGGCGCCAAAAACTTGTTAGTTTCTAAACACGCGCTAAAATATACGCAAGTATACGCGTTCGCAAGTAATATAGAATATCTTCTAGTTCATTTCCACAGCGAATTAGTTTTGTAATTTCAGTCAATGTATCCATGCAACAATGGTGTGATTATTATCTAATGCTAAGACGATTAACAACTTGAGATTATTTTTAACTAAACTTAAGCTAACAATTATAACTAAGAGAATAAGAATGGTTGAGTTAATATATATGACAAACATGGGATTCTAACTATATTAAGTACTTCATTCAATAGCCTTTTCGTTCTTAACCTTAGCATGTAATGGTGATGACACTAGCAGATAACACGAAACTGATAAACATCAACTTTCATTGTACGAGTACCATACTACCAGACATTCACAAAAGAGATAGAATCTAAATAGACGCCAATTATATTGAGACCCTATATGTCTATAAAATTTGACAACATAACGGTTTAATGCACAAGTTATCTATCGTGATTACATAAGGAAAGTAAGATGGTTAAAATTACCTACGAATCATGCATATAAAATACATGAACCTATACTAGCATGGCAAGTTCTAAACCCTTAAATTCACTTTCGCTTCATTAAGAATTAACACGCTATCTTATAAGTTCGCGACGCTCATAAGATGAATAAGCACAACAAATATTAGGTTATCATACAATCACCATACACTAAGGCATCGAAACAAATCAACTGAAGAAATCCACAAATAAATCCGCTAGAACCCCATGATAACGATTAGCCCATGATTGGACTCATCATCAACGTGGGTTCCAATGAAAGCATGGCATAATAAACATAGTGTTTATAAAAAATTAATAAATAAAGTACGGAACAAGAGTATAGGTTCAAGAATAAGAAAACTAGCATCCAACGTGACAACTTAAACAAAGAATCTGAAGCTAAAACTAGATCTTCTTCGCCTTGATTGAATTGTGCTAAACGGTCTTTTTTACTCTTTTTCCTTGTGCTCTGGTAAGTCTCTCTATAAAAAACAAGCTTATTTATGTATATATAGCAGCCCCATGTAGAGTAGAAGTCTTCTGGATCAAAATTAGAATAGAAATAGAATTTCTTTTCTCAACCTGGCGCGATCGCGCGCTTCAATAGCGCAGGCGCGCTGAACTTCTAATCTTTGAGCGCGGGCGCGCGCAATCACAACGCGGGCGCGCTGACTCCCTACACGAAACAAGAGTATAGGTTCAAGAATAAGAAAACGAGCATCCAACGTTATAACTTAAACAAAGAATCATAAGTTAAAACTAGATCTTCTTCGCCTTGATTGAATTGTGCTAAACGGTCTTCTTTACTCCTTTTATTTGTGCTCTGGCCGCGCACTGAACTTTTGATCTTTGGGCGCGGGCGCACGCTTTCACAGCGCAGGCGCGCTGACTCCCTGGATAAACTTCTGAATTCTTCTTTTCCTTGCTGATTTGAGTTGGTTTTCCAAGAGCTTTTATTCTAACAACATCCTAACACCCAATTGGCACTAAAACCATGCTAATTCACCTGATTACCTGGATAATGCCTGAAAATGTAAAAACACTAGAAAACACATTAAAACATCAACAACTTGAGTACAAATATACCAATTCAAAGATTTACGGAGCGTAATAATGTGTCATAAATGCCACTCAACAATAGTATATATCACTATATATCTTTGCAAGGATAATGAAGGCCGCTATCGGTTATTATGAATAATCTAGACTTGACACAAAAACCAACATTCGCACCCATATCCTGCTGATCAGTCAGGATACAGTGCAGATCTATACCTACATGTATAGATCCATTCGGGTGCCCAGGCTCTATGGCCCAATAACAGGGATCCGGTCAATTCTCGACCCATAAGATCCAGTTTATACCTGGTCCTTATCATTACCATCCAAACCACATGTGAGCATCCAGAATAATCGGTATGCTTTGATGTATCCTAACATCAAAATATATCAGGATATGTGTATAATGTGTAATCCATTAGACTATGAATAACATATTCAACGTATCAAGGGAAATCAAGGATCTAAGTGAAAATATAATCAAAGGAACAATAATTGCGTATCAGTGTTTGTGAACAGGAATTATCAATGTTTATCGAGTTGAGAATTTGAGTAAAGTAAAGCAATTCACTATTCTGGATTTAGGATAGGGGAAAAACTTGCCTATTACGCGATTTACGGTAGATATATCACAGTTCCCTAACACTGGCTTGATCTGCCTTGCTGGATTTGTATCTATCAAGGAAAGATACTCATTTAGTCGACTCATACTTTAATTGTATCTTAATCTGACTCCACGTAACTCTTATTGTCTACCCGTACGACTACAACTGACTCATATAATAGTTATTCAGTAATTAAGACTCGATTAACCATATAAATCACATAGCACATAAGTCAGATAGTCTCTCTAGGCTTTAAAATATTTTTAGAATTAAAATCGGATCAATATTCGCATTATCGAACAATATTTGACTCGATCCCTAATTTTTGGAATTTATTAGACTCGTATTTACAATTAATAGGATCTATAAGTAAATAAATATCGAAATTCGACTCGATTCCAGAAGAAATTGAGATTTAAAACTATTTTTATTGGAAACAGATCATTTTTCTGAGTCTAAGGGCTTTCGTTTCGTCTAAAACGGATAAACGGTTCAATTAATAATCAATAAATAATAATAAATCAATTATTCAAAATAATTGAACCTCAAATATATTTTCAAATAATTATTTGGGAAAAATCTGAATTAAAAATGATTTTTCCATAATATTTGGAATTAAAATAAATTTAAAATAAATTATTCAAAATAAACTGATTAATTATCAAAATAATTAATTAATTTAAATAAATAATAAATAATTAAAGAAATAAATAATTTTGAATTTTAGAAAATATTTTAGATTTATTTATAAAATAAATCAATCAATTAATTAAATTAATTAATCAATTTATTTAAATAAATAAAAATGGATTTTTGAATTTATAAAAAGAAAAAGAAAAAGAAAATTCCAAAACAGTTTTTGAAAATCCGTTTTGGGTAAAAATGGATCAACACCGGGTTATAAACCGGGTTGAATCCGGGTCTGCAAGAATAGAAAACGGGTCAGGATGAACCCCGAATCTGGTTAGGATTCCGGTCACCGACCTGTTTTCCGGCCACCTTAATTCGACTAATCCAGGCATCATTTCAACACGTTTTTAGGGGTTTTCATTCTCCAACGACCCAAAAACATATACAACCCTCCAACTTTAACTGATAACCCTCAGGTTATCTTCTCCGGCCAAAACCCGAAGAACTCCGATGAGCTTCTGCAGATTCTGATGAACTCGATTCCTGGTCAGTTCGTGCACCGTTTGGGTCGATTATTACACGGTTTTCACTCAAAAACACTTCAGGAACTCGATTATATCAACCTTCAATCCTAATAACCCCTATAACTATTTTTCGATCAAAATCAAACAACTTTCTGGACAAAATCCATTTTTCTTCATTCGTACATGAAATCACGCGTTTTATATGTCGAATTAAAGGTATAAACTAACACAATCAAACCCCTATATTCAATCATATCTCAGATATCACTAAAATCAAACATGATTAAATAAAAATTTACATAAACCCTATAATTCGAATTACACTAACTAGCCATCGTTTGATGAAATCAAACACATAAGTCGACTGTAAACATTTAAACAAAGCTATATCAATCATCAGAAACATTCAATAACCCCTAGAACTAAAAGCCCTAATTTCAGTTATGAACCCTAAAATCAAAATAAAAAATACACGAATCAAAACATGAAATTGATCATAAAATCAGATAGAATAGCTTAAATTCTTCAATTTGAGTACTTACATGACTAGATTGATGCTCAGAATCACCAAAAATCAAGGTTTGATTCTTGACCCGAAATCAAAAACCCGACCCGTTCTTCAGAGAATTTTGCAGAATTTTCAGAATTTTTATAATTTAATTATAATTAATTAATAAAAATTAGGCTATTTATAGTAGTAGAAATAATACTCCTAATTAAAATTAAGGCCCTAATTATACTCCTAATAATATTAATTGGCCCTTAATTAATAATTTTTGAGTAATAATTTTTAAATTTTTAATAATAAATATATACAATATATATGCCAAAATTTCCCAAAAATTATGAATAATTCAAAAATTCAAAAAATAGAATCTTTGAAAGTCCCATGATTTTATAAAAATAAAAATATGATTTTTGAGGGGTTTTTAGCACCCGAAGGGGCCCGAAAAAGTCATTTAAATTTCTAAATTAACTGGATGTTCAGAATATCGATATGGTATAGGCCATACTAGGAAAAATAAAGCCAATTATTTTATATGAAATATCAGCTATTAAAACGAAGTTTGGGTCGTATAACTTTTGATATAAAAGCATTTGACTTACAATAAAATACCCGAAAAATACCCCGAATTATACGAAACACATACAACACATAACAACTAAGATTCTATGAGTAATCACATTTAACAATATAATAAAACACATAATATCCTCTTATTATGATATTAAACAGTCATAATTTCCCCGTCGTTACACCCTTCCCCCCTTAAAAAGATTATGTCCTCATAATCTCCCTAATAAAATAACTGGGGATACTTTTCTAACATTTCACTTTAAAGCTCATGGGTTGACTCTTCAACCATAGGGTTTCTCCACAAAACTCGTACTAATGGTACAGACTTATTTCTCAATACTCTCTCTTGCCGATCTAGAATTCTTATTAGTTGCTCTACATATGACAAATCAACTTGAATCTCTATCGGCTCGTACTCTATCATATGCCTCGAATCAGGATTATATCGCTTAAGCATTGACACATGGAACACGTTATAAGTATGCTGCATATGGGGTGGTAAAGTTAACTCGTACGCGACCTTTCCGACTTTCTTCAAAATTTCAAATGGACCAACGTATCGCGGTTTTAGTTTGCCCTTGTTGCCAAATCTGGTCAATCCTTTCCATGGTGATACTTTTAGTAACACATGTTCCATTTCCTTGTAATCCATATCTTTTCTAGAATGATCCGCATATTTTCGTTGTCGATTCTGTGTTGCTTCTAATCACTTCTGAATAAGCTCCATTTTTTCTTTAGTTTGCTGAATCAATTCTGGACCTAAAATCTTACGTTCACCAATTTCATCCCAACACACTGGAGATCTGCACTTCCTTCCATATAAAGCTTCATAAGGTGGCATTCCAATGCTTGCATGATAGATGTTGTTGTAAGAAAATTCCACTAACAGTAAATGTTCGTCCTAACTGCCTTCAAAATCTGATGCACATACTCGTAGCATATGATCAATAGTTTGGATCGTTCTTTCGCTTTGCCCGTCCGTCTGTGGATGATAGGCGGTACTCATATTTAGTTTAGTGCCTAAGCATTCCTGAAACTGTCTCCAGAACCTTGAATTGAAAAGTAGATCTTGATCGGATACAATTGATGCAGGAACTCCATGTCGCATCACAATCTGTTTGAGATATAAGTGCACTAACTTGTCAAGCAAAAATCTTTCGTTGATTGAGAGAAAATGTGCTGACTTCGTTAGTCTGTCGATAATAACCCATATTGTAACACCCCCAAATCCGGGGTCGGGGATCCGGGTTGTCACGAGTTCCATTTCCCTTAATAATACTTAATCTTAATAATCAACCAACTACTGCGTACTATGACCCCACAATACACACACACACACACCACAAGTTATAGTCTCAGAGATGAATACCAAAAATAACACAAGTCATTTTATTCCACAATTATAAACCGTTTCACCTTAAAAAGGGTTTCTGATAAATTTACATATTCCTTGCCATTATTACAATTCATAAATATACATAAGTCTGGTACATCAAAAGTTGAAAGCCTAGCCTATTGGTAGATCCTACCTCAGCTACAACGACATCAACGCCTACAGGAAACTGCGAAACATTTCCTATCCACTCGCGAATTGGGAGCTTGATCCTGTTCATCTTGTCTATCTGTTGTTGTGTGATGAAAGAAGAAAGCAAGGGTGAGCAACAAGCCCACCGAAATAATATGTATAATAATTAACAATATATGAGCATTCTCATAGTAATCATGAAAGTCTTGGTCACGAAGAAATGAACCAAGTTTGATCTCTTAACGCGACCAAGTCACAAAATATTCAGTATATATGTACATATACTTTTCAAAATCTTGGAAGTCCTCTTCCATGCATAATAAACACAGAGTTCCAGTTTATAACTGTATAAGAATATCGTTGCAAGGTGATCTCATATATCTAACCTTGTCTCAACGTTTTTCTGAAAATCTTTGTCATGCATAAGATAATCATTTACTAGATATAAGTTTAAAAAATGAAGTTAAAAGATACTCCAATATACTTATATCTTTTCCGAATACTACTTGAACTACCACCGTTCAAGTTATAATTAGTTTCAAAAGTTCATCACATAGATGAGACTACAAGACAAGATTTGAATAGATTCAATCTTTATAATATCATTCAAAAGAAATGAAGTTACGGGATACTTCATTAAGTCATGATATATATATATATCCATATATATCTCTCATACATTTCCTGAAAACTTCTGTCATGTAAAGTATGAACAGAGTTGCAATATCCAATGAATTTGGAAAGAAAAGAATTTTGGCATAAACCTGATATCTTGCTGATCAGGCAAAGATACCAATAAGTAACCTTTTCTACTGTAGATGGATGAATTCCTCGCCGGTCATCACCCAGGCCGCATTAGGACCTCGCGCTAGACCGTTACCCGGCCACTCACGCGTGGATGGACTGTCACCCAGCCTCTTACACCTTCATAGACCGTACCCCGACCTGTCGCTTATGCCGACTCAATTAGATGGACTTACTTCCCGAACATTGGGCAAGTAATCAAATTGTTTTCTCAAAACAGCAACCTCGTTGTGAATATAAAATACACCACAGAGCCGGATCCCTAAGATTTTTGAGCGAATATTCAAGTCTCCTTCGAAAGGAAGATCTTAAATCTGGAAACGAGTTTTGGGGATCCGCTCTAACTTTTAAAATCATTTTGAAGACTCGAAAATATTTTTAAGAATGTTTGGAGTAATGCTGATTTAATGAAATAAATCAGTCCCGATATATTATAAAATATCTGAATATTATTATTTAAATAATATTCCCATAAGGATAATCCTTATAAAAATAATTGAAGTAGAAGTTTTAAAACTTATATTTGAAATGAATAATAAATAACCAAAGATATACTTATACGAAAGTACGATCTTTATTTGAATAATCGAAAATAAGTTTGATTATCGAAACATTATTCTTTAATAAAATAAAGAATATTATTTAATAAAATAAGCGGTTTCATAAGTCCTCGAATGAATATTCAAAATAATATTCATTAAATAAAATAAACCGAGTCATAAGTCCTCGAATGAATATTCAAAGTAATATTCATTAAATAAAATAAATCGAGTCATAAGTCCTCGAATGAATATTCAAAGTAATATTCATTAATAAAAATAATGTTATCGAATAAACCTTATTCGATTAATAGTTTTGAAAACTATATCTATATATATATAATATACTCGGGAACATCGACTCCCGGTTTTAGAAAATGTTCGCCTTTAGGTCCCCTATACTAAGTGTATACGCAACTACTGCTTATCTCTAGCATAGGTATTATGCAATTATAAGCAATTGAATCAACAATTACATATCAAGATTACGAAACAGATATGCATATAAACCATATCAGCATGCTCCAATATATCACAAGATTTGCTAATTAACCAACATGCATCTATCACAAGATAATGCATATACATATATACATCACAACAACAGTATAACGGGTAGAAAACTTGCCTGAGTGTTCCCGGATAGATTTAAGCTTAGAGTGGGTCCGATAACCTATGAACAACAACATAAGTTGGAATTAAACCCCGGTCGCTTAAGAAACTAGACTTTAACCAATTGAATCTTAACGTTCGCTTATGGTCACTTCTACGCTTAACGAATCACATAAGTCGTTCCAGTACCCTTGGCTCCACCATTTTTTAATAAATTAACCATTAAGAATTTTAAGACGATTCTTTCGCGAGTACCCTACCAACTGCCTAATCCACTTTACATAATTGTTTCATACTCCAATTAGTTATTTAAGGACCTTAACCAAGGTTTCAAAGTAAGGCGGGGTAATGGTTCGGTCGCGAAACGCCGTTACTTAAAACGGTCGTTTCTCCTAAACCGTACATCAGATTCAAGTGAACCACATATCAAAAAGAAGCTCGTAACATGAACTATCTAATAATGGCAATGGTCAAAACCTAACAGTGAGTTCACGGGTCCTGATGTTAAGAACAGAACAGTTAAGGAAAATCGGGCATTATGACATTTATGTTTACGGGATTTCCAATTTAATTAACACTCTAAATTATTATCAATTCACTCACAACCACCAATACAACAATATTCAACCATCATACTACAAACTCAGTCCCCAACTCCAAATTTTACCAATTTATCCAACCAATCAAAGACCCAATATTCAAAACCAATACAAATCCACCAAAACTACTTATAATCAAAGATCAAACCTTAATACTAACAATGCTTCAATAAAACTTAATGGAATCATAAAATCAAAGCTAGGGTTTGGAGTTGATACCTTCCTTGGTAGGTGTTAAGTTTCTAGGAAGCCTTAGGGAGCCTTAATCTAACCTCCTACAAGCTTGATCTTTCCAAAGAAACAAGAACACAAAGTTAGGTTTTGAAGTTTCTAAAAGTCAGATTGAAAGAACTGTCAAAACTAGGGTCTTACCTTGCTTATTTGGATGAGACTTGTGAACAAGGGTTGTAGGCTATCTCAATACCTTTCCAAAGAGCTATAGAACATACTATTTGAGTGAGTATTGAAGGAGATATGGTAGTTTGAAGTTGCTACTCTGGTTTTGGCCGAGAGCTTTTGTTCTTGGAAAGCAAAAGTCAACTTCTAATTTGTGTTTTGTGATTTGTTTTGCCTTGGATTGGTTGTTTTGTTTTTGTTTTGATTAATTAACCTTTTAACCATGGTAAATTTTGTGTTTTTTATAATCAACCAACACTTCCTTCCCTTTTTGGTCATGCTTATGTCATCTGCTTATGTCATCTTGTTACACTTGTCTTCCTCTTATTGGTGTGATGACATCATCATCCATTAACCTTTTTGATTAACCCCTAATTACTTGGCTAATGACCCCTGATCTGTTATACGGTTCGCTTAAATTTCGTTCTCATTTATTGTTTGAGGGATCATACCCGCGTCTTATTACTTGGGTTCCCCTAAACCTTTCTCAATATTTTATATTCCTTTTATGATCCTCTCTTATAATCCTTGGTGCTCTGCTTTGACTTGTTGGCAATAACATTTACTTACCCATTCTGCTATTTCCTTCTTCATGTCTGGCCACCAAAAGTTCTCTTTCAGATCTCGATACATCTTTGTGCTTCCTGGATGAATGGAATATCTTGAATTGTGAGCGTCTCGTAAGATTTCTTATTTTAGTTCTGGTACGTTAGGTACCCAAATCCTCGAGGAAAATCGGAAAATTCCCTTATCATCTTTTTGACTTGTAATATCTTCTCCTGTTAAGTTGTCGCTATCCTGACTCATTATCTCCTCTTGACATCTTCGGATCTTTTACAACAACTCTGGCTGAAATGTCATTATATAGTTCATTTAGGTGGATTCTTCTGGAACACGAATCTCAATCTCTAATTTCTCAAATTCTCTGACCAACTCTTCTGAAGAAGTTAACATATTCAATCTTTCTTTTCGTCTTAGCGCATCTGCTATGGCGTTTACGTTTCCTGGATGATAGTTGATTGATACATCATAGTCTTTGATTAATTCTAGCCATCGTCGTTGTCTCATGTTGAGTTCCTTCTGTGTAAAAATATACTTCAAACTTGTGTGATATGTATAAATTTCACACGTTTCACCATAAAGATAATGTCTCTAAAGTTTCAATGCGAACACGATTGCGCTAGTTCTAGATCATGCGTCAGATATTTCTGTTCATGAGGTTTAAATTATCGAGAAGCGTATGCAATTACATTGCCGTGCTGCATCAATACGCATCCAATTTTTCGGTAAGAAGCGTCACTGTAAATAACAAAATTTTCCTGATCATCTGGTAGCACTAATACAGGTGCGGTCACCAGTCAATTCTTCAATTCCTAGAAATTTACTTCACATTTTTCATCCCATATAAACTTTTCATTCTTTCGAGGTAATTTGGTTAATGACGTAGCTATATTTGTAAAATCTTTAATGAATCTTCGGTAATAACCAGCCAATTCCAAGAAACTTCTAATCTCTGTTAGTGTCTTTGGTCTTTCTCAGTTCAAAACAGCTTCAATCTTTGCTGGATCAACTTTTATTCCTTCAATACTAATTACATGGCCTAGAAATTGTACTTCTCTTAACCAAAATTCGCATTTTGAAAATTTTGTGTAAAGTTGTTCTTTTCTTAAGATTTCTAGAGCGATTCTTAAATGTTCAGCATGTTCTTCCTCGGTCCCTGAGTAGATTAAGATGTCATTAATAAACACAATCACGAATTTGTCCAAGTACTTCTTGAAAACTCTATTCATCAAATCCATGAATGCTGTTGGCACATTAGTCAGACCGAATGCCATTACGAGGAATTCATAACATCCATTCTGGTACGAAAAGCAGTCTTGGGAATATCTTCAGCCTTGATCTTTAATTGATGGTAAACTGACCTCAAATCAATCTTAGAAAACCATGCTGCTCCTTTCGACTGATCAAATAAATCATCAATCCTTGGTAAAGGATACTTATCCTTAATAATTAACTTATTCAACTCCTGATAATCGATACATAGTCGCATGCTACCATCCTTCTTCTTAACAAACAGTACCGGGGCACCCATGGGGATACACTAGGTCTTATAATTCCTTTGTCCAGAAGATCTTATAATTACGTCGCCAATTCTTTCATTTCAACTGGTGTCATTTGATACGGAGTTTTCGAAACTGGTTCCGTGCCTGGCGCCAAATCGATAGTAAACTCGATTTCTCGATTTGGCGGTAATCCTGGGAGTTCATCTGGAAATATATCGGAAAACTCACACAATGGGAATGTCATCAATTCTTGGATTTTATTTTTCCGTATCCAATACGTAGGCTAAATAAGTTTTATATCCTTGGCGTAGCAATCGTTTAGTCTGCATCATTGTCAGGAACCTTTTTCTCTGTTTCTCACCTCTAAATATTACCGTTGCATTATCCGCAGTTCACAATTTCACTTTCTTATTCACACAGTCGATTTGAGTATTATGACTGGCCAACCAATCCATTCCTAAGATAACATCAAATTCTCCTAACTTAAAAGGTATCAAGTCAACGGAGAAGTGACGCCCTGCTTTTACGACATCGCACTCTGGACACATCCGATCTACGGGAACTTGGTCGTCATTCGCTAACTTTATAATTAACGTCTTGTCCAACCATTGAATTTCACAACATATCTTATTGATAAATTCATCAGAAATAAAAGATCTTATTGCTTCAGAATCAATCAATACATTTGCATCTACAGAATTCACAGAAAGCGTACATGCAACTACACTGGGATTCTGCACAGCTTTCGTCATTGTCATATTAAAAGTCCTTGCCTCAGGGTGATTTTGCTGTGGTGGTGGAGGTAGTGCCAATATTCTCGAAACACTGGCTGCCAGCGCTGGTCCTCTACAATCCCTGGCAACATGACCTTTCTTCCCGTACTGGAAACATGTAACATATATCCTTCCTCTGATGCATTCATTAGAGTAGTGCCCTTTCTATTTACAGCTGAAGCACATCACATTTGCCTTGTTGCAGACGCTTGTATGCTTCCGATCACATGTCTTACAATATGGCAGAGACGGTCTGGTAATTCTTTGCTGGTTTGGGGATTGGAAACGATTTACCGTCCTCTGATTGCCTTATTTTGACCTTCTAAAATTCACATTTGTCTGGGCTTCAAGTCCCGGCTTCCGATTAAAACAGTTCTGAAAATTTCCTTGTCCCTGATCCTTCTGGGACATTTCACTTTCCCCCTCAATAATCATGGCCTTCTGGACCACGGCCGTATATGTCGTCAGTTTAAATACTGCCAATCCACTGCAAATTCATGGTTTCAGCCCTTGCTCGAATCTCTTGGACCACTTTTCCTCGGTGTCAACTTGTTCCGGAACAAACCTAGCCAACTTGGTAAACTTGGCTTCATACTCGGTTACTGACATATTCCCTTATTTCAATTCCAAGAACTTGATTTCCATTTGGTTCTTCATATATCGAGGAAAGTACTTTTCCAGAAACAGCTCGGTGAACCTATCCCAAGTTATGATACCTTCAACTTCCAAAGCCTTCTTGGATCCCCACCAATAATTAGCTTCTCCCTTCAGAAAATAACTAGCGAAATCAGTCTTCTAATCCGCTTCCACTTTCACTAGCACGAACGCTTTTTCTATCTTTTTTAACCACGCTGTAGCCTTAGTAAGGTCCGCTGTGCCCTCAAATTCTGGAGGCTTTACTGATTGAAACTGTTTGAATGTGACTACAAGCACAACCAGTGGTACTTGTGGCTCAGGACGAGGTGGTTGTTATAGCATCTGCTGCTAAAACTGTTGTTGTTGTTGCTGCATCTGTTGCTGCATCATTACCATTTATTGTTGCATCAGATGGAACATTTGGTTCATGGTGTTATTATTTTGTTCCTCAGAATTGCTGTTTGAAATCTCAGTTCTGGTCTTTCTTTTTGGTGCCATTTTTCTGATAATAGAACAAACAATTCTTTTAATAATTTTGTTCAACAGTTGAGAGTAAATAAAAAAACAATTTGACTTTTATTAAAACAAGAAATTTAAACAGTTTAAAATTTTGAGCAAATCATTTGAAACAATTTAAAATTTTAAATAAATAGACTGAACAACATTATTTTAAACATTTCACTTTTCTTTTCAGAATTAAACAGAATTTAAAAAAAATGGAAAGACTGTAAAACAGTAAGGTAAGTGTAAATGTTGTAAAGACTGAAAATTAAATAAATAAAAGAAAAGAGGTTGAACAAGGTTTATTTTATAAAACGAACACCAACATCAGGTGTTAATGCTTGATACAAAAAGGTCTGTCATAACTGCTGCTGATACACATCAAAACTGGGTACTACACATATCTAGCCTCGCTATATCTATAGCTGCCTCTATGTACATATATCACATATAATACAAGATCCCTGCCTAACTTTCCCGCCTCAGAAACCCGGTGGAATACGGTCCATCTCCTTCTAAAGGTCTCTGGAACAGACTGGATAAGTCGGGTAGCTCTGTGGAACTCTGCATATGTGTGGCTACCATCATGAAGTAACTCATCCATCTCGCGAGTGGTTGCATGGTAAGTCCGCTGAAGTCTCTCTCTCTAAAGAGGTAGTCAGGCTGGAGGGCTGCCAGTGGTCCCCCCTCTCTCTCTGCTCAAATAGTCCCAATATCTCATGGCACTAGGATCTCAAATACTGCATCTCATCCTGCATACTACTGAACTCATGTTATAGTACTGTGCATGACTCCCTAATCTCACCTACGGACTCTCTGGAGGGAACTCTGTCAATCCCAGCAACAACCTGTGGCAAACCCAACTTCAAATCTATATCATGGTCTCCCATATCCTCAGCAGGTGCCATCTGAAAGATCTCTGGGGTAGGGGCATATACAGGTAATGGAACTGGTGCTGCTGCCGGCTGAAACTCTGGCTTGGCCACTGGTAAGAACTGGTACTGAGGTGGTAATGGTAATGGTAGCAGTGGCTCAAAGAACTCCATAGGTTTAGATTTCTTCTTTCTGATATAAGTTTGAGGTTAGTCTGTGTCCCTTCCCCTTTTGGCCTGTGCTCACTGAGAGTTTGTTTCAATAGTCACATCCTTTTGGGAGGATGCAACTAGTAATGAGCTTATTTCCTTATTAAGCACTACAGTTTATTGGAAAACTGTAGTGTGGCTGGTTTGGGTCACACAAACCTCAATCTCCTTATCTTTAGGGTTTCTTTGATTTTCACCCTGTCCCCCACCTGTCTCACCACCTTGCACACTCCCCTCTTGTGTTTTGGTAGTTTTTAAAATTAGTTTCTTTTGAGAGGAACTAGAATGGGGTTTTTTTGACTTGGATTTAGAAATTTTGGATTTTGTAGCTTGGATAGGCATCTGTTTGGTCACTGTCACAGATGCCATAGCCACAGTTGTTTGCAAAGAAACTTAAGGTTGGGAAATAGTAGAGATAAAAATATTTACCTCACTTACCTGAGGTGCCTCCATTATTGTCAAGTAGTTAAGAGACACTTCATTGTGGAGATTGTTCCTGTTAAGATCAACAAGAACCCTCTTTTCTTGGACCCAACAATCAAACTTATTTTTTGGGTTCTCAATTAAGAGGTCCTTAGACACATGATTTTCTAGCATCATAATAAACCTAGCATAGTATATGTTCTTAGACTTCTTTTTAATGTCTCCTAACTTATACCCTAGTTCATACATGACAGAACTACTGAAATTGAAGTACTTATCACTTAGAAGCATGTAAAGCATGTTAACCATATAATAACCAACTGCATCAAAATTGCTAATCTTTCCTGAAAATGCTTTAATAAAAGAGTCACAGGGAAAGCTGCACTCTTTTCTAAGGCCCATTCTGCTAACCTCACCTAATTTGGCAGGATTTAGAGAATAACCCATAGACACAAGCATGGTGCTCACATCTGTGTCTGTGTGTGGAATAAGTGTGTTATTTTCAGGTAAATGAAAGCATGCTTGAATTTCATCATAGTTAATGTAATAGTCATTACATTTGAGAGAGAAGGCATGGTCTTATCTTTTGAGTTGTACACTGTAGTAGTCCAAATCTCCTCCAAAATTTCATAATAAATAGCTGGAGATTCAAGCATTGCATAGCTAAGTTTGCAACTTCGAATGAAGTCCATCATCTTGTGATAGTCCTCAGAAGCAGAATATCTTTGTTCACCAGTGCTACGAAGTTGTTCTTTTCATACACAAATCCAGATTGGTACATGATTTTGACTACTGGTTCCATTGTTGTGATTGAGAACAGTTACAGAGAAAAAGGGTTTTGGTTTTAGAGACGAAGAGAGTAAAATACTTTCTCAAAAATAAACAAGTAAAAATTAAAAAATACAATAAAGTACCCAATGAAATTTGCCCAAAATAGCCGTTAAAAAATGAAATAAACTGTAGAAATTTTAAAGATTATCCATCGACATATACTTACATATTGTAAGTAAATTTAATGAATAAGGAATAGAATAAACGGCTATGTTTAAAGAATTTCAACGTATATAGATTAAACAGATATCCGTCGAGATAAAAAGTACCCAGAAAAATATTTGATTTTCAACAGATAATAAAATTCAACGGATATTCATTTTCAACGGATAATGAACATCCATCGAGATGTAAATTTTGACTTAGCCAAAATTTCATCTTTATAAGAAAAATCAAATTTGATTCTGGCTGCATTACAAATTGCTTAGAAATCAAAACAATTTAGGGATAAGTAAGCATACCTAACTCACTTACCAACCTATTGAAAGTTGACTCATCAAGTGGCTTGGTAAAGATGTCTGCAAGTTGTTTCTTACTTGGAACAAAATGAAGTTCCAGAGTACCATTCATGACATGTTCTCGAATGAAGTGATATTTGATGTCAATGTGCTTGGTCCTTGAATGCTGCATAGGATTTTCAATAATAGCAATGGCACTTATGTTGTCACAGAAAATTGGGATCTTGTCCACATGTAGACCATAGTCCAATTGTTGATTCTTCATCCATAAAACTTGTGCACAACAACTACCAGCAATAATATATTCAGCCTCAGCTGTAGAAGTAGAGACTGAATTTGTTTCTTACCAAACCAGGACACTAGCTTGTTTCCTAGAAATTGATAGGTTCCTGCTGTACTTTTTCTATCAATTTTACAACCTGCAGAATATGAATCTGAATAACCAATTACATCAAAACCAGAATCTATAGGATACCAAATGCCAAGTTTTGGTGTTACTTTGAGATATCTGAAAATTTTCTTAATTGCTACTAAATGAGATTCTCTTGGAATAGCTTTAAATCTAACACAAAGACAAGTAGCAAACATTATATATGGCCTACTAACTATTAAATATAAAAGTGAGCCAACCATGCCTCTATAACTTGAAATATCCACAGACTTCTCAGTAGTGTTCAATTCTAATTTAGTGGCAGTGGCCGTAGGAGTTTTTGCAGATTTGCAATCCATTAAGTCAAACTTCTTTAAAAGATCATAAATATATTTGGTTTGACTAATGAATATTCCATCACTAACTTGCTTAACTTGTAAACCAAGAAAGTAAGTTAGTTCTCCCATCATGCTCATTTCATATTTACTTTGCATCAATTTGGCAAACTTTTTGCAAAGTTTCTCATCTATGGAGCCAAATATAATGTCATCTAAATAAATATGAACAAGTATGCTAGAGCCATTAACATTTCTAAAGAAGAGAGTTTTTTCAACAGTACCTCTTGTGAAATGATTTTCTAAAACAAACTTTGACAAAGTGTCATACCAGGCTCTAGGTGCTTGCTTCAAACCATAAAGTGCTTTAAAAAGATTAGAGACATAATCAGGAAAGTTGGGGTCTTCAAAACCAGGAGGCTGACTGACGTAGACTTCCTCCTCCAAGTCTCCATTCAGAAATGCACTTTTAACGTCCATTTGATAGATCTTGAAATTGGAATGGGCTATATAGGCTAGAAAGATTCCGATGGCTTCAAGTCTTGCAACAGGAGCAAAGGTCTCATCAAAATCTATTCCTTCTTATTGACAATAGCCTTTAGCAACCAATCTAACTTTGTTCCCGACTACTATGCCATTTTCATCCATTTTGTTTCTGAATACCCATTTGGTGTCAATAGGATTCTTGCCTTTAGGTTTGGGTACCAGCTTCCATACTTTATTCCTTTCAAATTGGTTTAGCTCTTCCTGCATAGCTAAAACCCAATCAGGATCCAACAAAGCTTCTTCTACCTTCTTTGGCTCTTCCTGAGACAGGAAGCTACTGTATAGACATTCTTGTTGAGTTGCTTTCCTAGTTTGTACTCTTGAAGTTGCATCACCAATAATTAGTTCAAATTGGTGATCTCTCATCCATTTTCTCTGTTGTGGTAGATTAGCTCTAGATGAAGAGGCCTCACAGTTGTCTTGATGTGTGACTGAGTTTTGATTAGAAGAAACTCCCCCTGAGTTTGTGGATCTTTGAATTGAAGTTGGGGTCCTTTCTGTGTATGATCTATATTGACTTTCAACTCCTATTGATGGCTCAACGGATGTTGATCTTTACCTCTCGACGGATGATGCAGTTTATCTCTTAACGGATGATGCACCTTGTCTCTCAACGGATGTGGAATTATGTGCTTCATTTGTTGCTGAATTTTCGGCATTATCCTTAGAGATTATTTCTTAATCACTTTCATTATCACTATCATCACATTTCATCTCAACATTGTCAAATTTGAGGCTTTCATGGAAACCTTCATCTAGTAGTCCTTCAATCTTCTTATCATCAAACACAACATGTACAGATTCCAAAACATTGTTGGTTCTGAGATTATAGACTCTGTATGCTTTTCCAAATGCATACCCAACAAAAATACCTTCATCTGCTTTGGCATCAAACTTTCCGCGCTGCTCAGTTTGATTCCTTAGAATGTAGCATTTGCAGCCAAAGACATGAAGAAAATTTAGTGTTGGCTTCCTGTTCTTGAATAATTGATAAGGAGTCATGCATTTTCCTCATTATCTCTTTGTTGCAACTAGGGCAAATTCTATCGCAAAAACTCTATCCTGATTAGCCACTTCTATAACCAAGTTGGGTTCTAAAGGTTGAGTAGCACAATTCAATTTATCAACAAAGTTCTTGGATATAAAATACTTGGTAGCTTCTGAATCCATTAATACTTTTGCATCTAAAGTATTCACGATAAACGTACCTGCGATCACATCTGAGTCCTGAACAACATCTTTCATTGTCATGTTAAAAGTTCGAGCCCTTGGTTACACTTGAGGTGCTAGTGGTGGTTGTCCAGTTATCCTGAGAACATTTCCTTGTTGACCAGGTTCCTTGCAATCTCTAGCCATATGTCCCAACTTGCCACACTTAAAACATGTCACACCTTTCTTGTCCGAAAAACTAGTGCATTCTGAAGAATAATGGCCCTTCTTGTTACACTTGAAGCATTTGATGTTAGGCTTGTTACAGATTCTAGAATGCTTCTTTCCACACGTCTTACATTCTGGGGCTGGGAGTCTATTGCCTTTCTGTTGCTGATTCTGTGTGGAGAAATGGTTACTCTGTCTAACATTTCCGGGTTTGAACCCTTGGAATCCCTTATTTGTCGGGTTGTCAAAATCTTTCTTGAACTTTCCCTTTGACTTTCCACTTCCTTGCCCTTGATTTTCTTCGAAACCCTGAAATTTTCTTTTCTTGTTATCATTCTCTCTCTTTGACATTTCACTTTCACCTTCTATAATCATAGCCTTCTGAACCACTGCAACATATGTCTGGAGTTCGAAAATTGCCACTTGCCTACGTATCTATGCTTTAAGTCCTTGTTGAAACCGTTCTGCCTTCTTATGTTCCGTACCCACATATTCTGGCACAAACCTTGCCAGTTCTGAAAATTTTGCCTCGTACTTTGCTATAGTCATACCTTCTTGCTTCAATTCTAAGAACGTGACTTTCAACTGATCTTGTAAATATTGAGGTAGATACTTTTCCAGAAATAGTTCAATTAACCTTTGCCATATGATTACACCATTTTCTTCTAAAGTCTTGGTGGATTCCCACCAAAAATTTGCCTCATCTTTCAGATAGAAACTTGCATATTCAGTCTTCTTATTTTCACCAACCTCTGCCAAAGCAAAGGCTTTTTCTATCTCCTTCATCCAATACTTCATTTTAATTGGATCTGTTGTTCTTGTAAATTCCGGTGAGTGAAGCGACTGGAAACCTATAAAGCTTCCGACTTGAGGAGCTTGGGGCTGCTGGTGTAAAGCAGCGGTTTGCAACTGAAGAAGGTGGAGAATTTGAGTCATGGCAGGATTATCTTGATCTTGACCTTGAGTCTGGTTACCCTCATCTGGGTTGGTTGGTGTAGTTGACATCTTTTTCTGATGAATAGACAAGCAACTTATTAGCAGGGTAATACATCATAAATAATATCTTATGGAATTTCTTTTTCCTCATTAGTAATTGTTAAGCATAACTTCTTCCTTTTTTCTAATTTTTAGAATTCAATATTTAAATTGTTTAGCACATGTAGCCCTATTGCTACATAAGTTGCTCGTCATATCATTGGGATCGTATGGTAAAAGTTTAGAGGATTATTGTGAAACATAGGTATTAAGCATAGGTATTATTCGAAAAGATATGTAAATATGTATGGAGTGAACAATAAGGTGCAATAATGTTATGAGAAAGAAATACATAGAAGAATAAAACGATGGTCAAGGTTTCAAAACCATGATCGAAATGACAGATAAAGAAAAATGATAACATGGCTACATATGATCAAACAAAGGAAAGAATTTTGGGAAAATATCCCTTAAATGCCACCAGCTGCAAACCAAATACTACCATAACTATAATAAATCTAAAACAACTAAGGTCATCATGATGACTTGGCATCCATCCAAGCATTTCCCATCTTGATAAAATAACTACATGTCACAAATTTCTCCAACTTTTTTAGCCCCAGTATAAACTTCATTAGATCACTAGCAGTCCAAAACTTTTTATCGATACAATCGACATTCATCTTTTCCGCTTAAAGACTTTATAAGTCTCGGTCATCGCATAACTAGTCGACGGATCCTCATCCAAACATTTTCGAGGTTACCCAATCACACCATACTAAACTTGTAAACTTACCTAGTCAAGACTATATCCGATAATCTAAACTGAACTCTATATGAGTTAAAAACGCGCACTAACTTAGAAGGGTTTTCCTAAAATAATCTTATCCTAACTTGTTTCGGGGACCAAGACCTGTAGCTCTGATACCAACCTGTGACGCCCTCCCAATCCGGGGTCTAGATTGGGGAGTAACTTCTCAGAATTAACAACATTATCACAATATAATTATTTAACCCCTTTACATCACAAGGATCTTAAACAGGTTATGGTATGAAACAAGTTACAACTACTAATGAACAATAAAAATTATTACAAACCCTTACTGAATATCATAGTTATAACTCCGACTAGGAATTACAAACCAAACCCAAAGGTACTGATAATAACGATCTAATTCAACATAGCTTACTCCCAACTATTATTCATGCGTACCCCTTACCTGAGCTGGTATAACGATTCTAACAGTACGGAGAGGACCACTATAGATATTCTTAACAGCCGTGCCTAAGCCTGGTCATCTTCCTCATGCTTAACTGTCAGGGTTAGATAAATAACAAAGTGAGCTACTAAAGCTCAGCAAGTAACTAAGTTAAACAAAAATGCTAACTACTTAATAGCATTAGATAAAGGCCAAGGTTACAAGGTTCTTAAAAGAGGTTTTAAGATCAAATTCATTCGAAGGTAGTCGTTTTACAACCATTACTTTATATAAACATTTCCTTTCTCAAAACTTTTATAAAACCTTTCCTTTATCAAAACAATTCTTTTTGAAACAGTTCCTTTCATCAAAACTTTTCTTCCATTCACGAAATCATCTCATTTTCAAGAAAACAGTCCAGTCATCTAGACATTTCTTTACATAAAATATTTTTACTCAATTGGAGTGTATGAGCTCTGGACTGTATGAGTGATCAGCCACGTACAATCCCCATACTGGACTTTACAGCCCCTCTGGACGTGAATATGGTACCCATAAGACTATATATTCAGCCTTTTAAATTCCAGCCCTCACTGGTCTTCATAATGTGCATGCCCTCACTGGTCTTCATAATGGACCAGCGTCACTCGGCCACTTACACTTCCAAGTAATGGAAATCCATAAAAAGTAAATGGATATAAATCCTTCATTTTTAAAATGCTTTTCATTTTAAAATCTTTACCATACCTTTGAAATCATTGAGACTCTTTCAAGTCTGAAATCATTCTTAATTTCAATTCAATAAACTTTATCATATTGCAAGGGTAGGGTATACCAAATCAATCATCATTCATAGAATCAAAGGTATTATCAACTTAAAAAAATTTGCAATGAAAATAAGGTATAATATTCAAAAGGAAGGTAAGAAACATGCAACATCAATATACAAGGCTAATTGAAGGGTGACAGTAGGTATTCAATCATAACATAAAATCACAATATAGGAGGTAAGGGTTGAAATGTTACTTGCCTTATTCGTTTCCTTTCTTGTCCACAGAACCTACTTTGTTGTCACCTAGTGGGGCCTTTCCTTACCTAAATCGAGAGTTCTCACTTTCCGAATCTACATGCATGAGGACACTATTTTAGTATCTTTATAGTCAATCGTCATTCACCTTAAACGTCTAAAACTATTCTACCCATACGATATCAAATCTCGACTCGTATTTATATGTACTATCTCAACATACCCCATTCACTGATGATCCAAACCCACCATTCACTGACGAGATAATGAATGCCCACATCTCAAGGAAGTTCAAGATGCCTACCATCAAAGCATACGATGGTACTGGCGACCCTACTAATCATGCCAGGACATTTTCTAATGCCCTATTGCTACAGCCCGTGAACGACGCTATTAAGTGTCGGGCCTTCCCTCAAACCCTATCGGATATGGCTTAAAGGTGGTATAGCCGTCTACCCCCAAACTCTATTGGATCCATTAAGAACTTGAGCCAAGCTTTTATCAAGTAGTTCATAAGTGGCAGAGTACACGAGAAGTGTTCAACCTTTCTCATGGGCATAGTCCAAGGAGTAAAGGAGTCCCTGAGAGAGTATCTGAATCGATTTACGAAGGAGGCTTTGAAGGTCCCAGATCTTGATGATAAGGTAGCTATGATAGCCCTATAACAAGGGACTAGAGATGAGTTCTTTAAGATGTCCCTGGCTAAACGCCCTCCCGAAAGCATGCTGCAGCTCCAGGATAGAGTCAGAAAGTATATCAAGGTGGAGGAAAGTATGAAGAAGATGACTGTGAATAATGAACCTATTGGAAACAAGAAGTGGAAGATGAATCAGGAGTACTATGCCAAGGACAAGTATCCACGAATTGGAAAAAATTCTGACTCCGCCTCTTATAAGAAGAATCAGCAACCAAGGTTCACTGAATATGCGAGGTTGAACGCTCCAAGGAGCCAAATCCTTATGGAAATTGAGAAGGACAAAGAGTTCAAATGGCCGAAGCCACTAAGAAAAATAGACAAGACTCAATACTATAGATTTCACAAAGATGTTGGTCATGACACTGAGGATTGTAGGCAACTCAAGGATGAGATTGAGTATTTGATCCGAAGGGGAAAATTCGGACGTTTCACTAAGGGTGAAGAGGATGGAGGCCAAAAAAGAGACAATGATCGAAAAGATGACGACCGAAGGGGTAACGACAGAGATCGCAACCCACAACCCCGAGGGCCAGTAATCAATATGATTTTAGGAGGTCCTACAACATCTGGTACTACAAAGAACTCCCAAAAATCTTATGCGAGAGAAGTAATGAGCATAGTTGGAGAGACATCTAAGCGTTCTAAGTCGGAGATGACGCTTGAATTTGGTGACCCAGACCTTGAAGGTTTGAAATTTCCTCAGTATGATCCTCTGGTTATCACTTCCAATTATCTAAGTGCTTCATTATCCACTAGGATAATTTCATACCTGAAGTGCTTGAGACCTCTTAAAGCAGATGAGGCACTTAAAGAAGCCCGTGAAGGGATTTGTGGACAACACTTGGGGGGCAGGGCCCTCGCTCACAAGATAACTCGGTTGGGATTTTACTGGCCAACTATGCTAGCCGATGTAAAAGCTTATGTGAAGAAATGTGACAGATGCCAGATGCATGCTCCAATAACACAATAACCCCCAGAGAGGCTTACATCTATCAACACGCCCATACATTTTGCAATATGGGGAATGGACATACTTGGACCATTTCCTGTAGCATTAGGACAGATGAAGTTCATTGTGGTAGCCATAACTACTTTATAAAGTGGATTGAGGCTAAAGCACTAGCCAAGATAACCACCAAGCAAATTTCCCAATGCTTTTGGGAGAATGTGATATGCCGATTTGGAATCCCACACATCCTTGTCACGGATAATGGGAGAAAATTTGATAATGCAGAGTTCAGAGAGTACTGCGATGATAACAACATAGAGCTTCGCTTCACCTCGGTTGCTCACCCACAAGCAAACGGGCAGGTGGAAGTTGCTAACAGAATCATCCTTGATGGAATTAAGAAAAGGGTTGAACGCTCAAGGAACACTTGTGCAGATGAGTTGTTGCCTATACTATGGGCATATCGTACCACCTGCAAAGTGACTACTGAAGCTACCCCATTTATTTTGGCTTACGGAGCCGAGACTGTGTTCCCTCTTGAAATCAAACATGGGTCCTATAGGATCGAAGCTTATGAACCTGAAACCAATGAAGAAGGCATGAGGCTCGCTCTCGATCTCATTGACGAGGTCAGGGATGAGGCCAACGCCCGCAATGCAGAGCATCAACGAAGAGCCTCCCTCTATTATAATAGAAGGGTTAAAGAAAGGTTCTTTTACAAGGATACTTGATCTTAAGAAATATTGAGGCATCAGGAGTTGAAGGGAAAGAAAAGCTAACCCCTAACTGGGAAGGACCGTATAAGGTCAGGAAAATATTAGGACACAGATCCTATAAGTTGGAAACCCTGAGAGGTGACAAAGTGCCTCATACCTGGCATGTTTCGAACCTGAAGGTTTATTATGTTTAGGACATGAAAGACATGTTCCTAGTACTTAGTAGTAAATAGAGGAATAAGATCTACCAGTGTACGAGCATCTAATAAATGAAAGTCCCGAAAGACCAAAGTACCGAAAATAAAAGATGAATATGAAATCAAACTACAAATGCTAGAGATCCTGAAGAATCATTAATCAAGTCATGATGAACAATTAGGTTACACACCGAAGATGTTCAAGTCCATGAAGGACCGCAAAAAAATAACCACTGAATAAAAGCCACACACGGCAAACAAAGCCATGCAAGGCCTAAACACTGAAGGACAATCTATAGTCCAAAATCAGATGATTGGCCAATAATGGCAATCTCAGAAACAACCCAAAGGCTAGGAAAACCCCACAAATTTACAACATTCGGTTAAGAGCTATGAATAGAGCCAATGGACATGCTAACAGAGCGCACCTCATCATCATGGATGTCCATCATCTTGAAAAAGTCTTCTGCCTGTTGATAAACGCTAAGAGAGCTCTAGAATCTCAATCCTGAAACTTTCTCTCAAGTTTCTTCATCAATGCCTCCAAGGCCATATACTCACTCCTCCATTTTGCACTATTAGTGAAAGAAGCTGTGAAGTGATAAATGGAATTTATATCCACTTAAAATGCTTTGTAAATGCTCGAATTGGTGATTTGTACTCAAGTTATTTATGTTTTTGATGTGTTTTTGTAGTGTTTGGCATTTCAGGGTATATTTGGAAGAAAGAACGGATATTGCATGTTTTATGCTTAAAAGAGTGTTAGAATGGAACCTCAGTCGATTACGCACAAGAAATAAGCACGAGAAGGTCAAGAAAGCAGAAAAATTAAGTTTTTCCAGAAGGTCAGGGCGGCCGCGCTAGTCTTGGGAGCGGCCGCGCCCATTTGACAGAAACTCAGGGCGGCCGCGCTAGGTCGAATTCAAGAATCCTGATTCTATTGGAAGATTGATTTGCTGGACTCCTGATCTGTTGGACTGGTATTTAAAGACTTTTAAAAGACGTTTTTCATATAGAAGAGCAAGGAGATAACAGCAAGAAGACCTAATAGCACAATACAACGAAGGAGAAGAAGATCTTGTTTTAACTTGTGATTCTTTGCTTAAGTTGTAATCTTGGATGCTTATTTTCTTTGTTGTTTGAACCTAATACTCTTGTTAACATACTTTGTTATTATTATTCAGTTATTTCAGACCTATTTTATCTTAGTTATTTACCATGCTTTCAATGGAACCCATGGTGATGATGAGTTCGATTAGGAACTAATCGTTGTCATGGGGTTTTAACGGATTTACTTATGGATTTCTATAGTTAATTGTTTTGATACCTAGGTGTGTGGTGATTGTATGATATCTTAGTATTAGTTGTGCTTATTCGTCTTATGTGTGTCGCGAACATATAAGATAATTTGTTACTCTCGATTGAAGCGATAGTGAATATAGAGATTTAGAACTTGTCATGCGAGCATAGGTTCATGTATTTATTATGCATGATTTAGATCACCTTGCAACGATATTTTATACAGTTATAAACTGGAATTTTGTGTATATTATACATGTTAGAGGATTTCAAAGATTTGAGAAGTATATATGTATATATATACTGAATATTTTGCGACTTCGTCGCATTAAGATATCAAACTAGGTTCATTTCTTCTTGACCAAGAGTTTCATGAGTACTATGAGAATGCTCATATATTGTTAATTATTATATATATTATTTCGGTGGGCTTGTTGCTCACCCTTGCTTTCTTCTTTCATCACACAACAACACATAGACAAGATGAACAAGATTAAGCTCCCAATTCGTGAGCGGTTAGGAAACATTCCGCAGTTTCCTGTAGGGGTTGATGCCGTTGTAGCTGAGGTAGGAACTACCAATAGGCTAGGCTTTCAACTTTTGTTGTGCCAGACTTATGTATATTTATGAATTGTAATAATGGCAAGGAATATGTAAATTTATTCAGAAACCCTTTTGAGGTGTAATGGATTATAATTGTGGAATAAAATGACTTGTGTTATTTTTGGATATTCATCTCTGAGACTATAACTTGTGGTGTGTGTGTATATTGTGGGGTCACAGTACACAGTAGTTGGTTGATTATTAAGATTAAGTATTATTAAGGGAAATGGAACTCGTGACAACCCGGATCCCCGACCCCGGATTTGGGGGTGTTACAAATCTTCTTACAAATTGGGGGAGATTGTTGTAAAAGACATGCTTGTACTTTAACAAGACTAAGACAATTTGTCAACCCTAAGTAAGTTGTATTGTTATCTTAATTTGTATTTTGTACATGTAACACTTAAAGTCTGTAAAAATGTCAAAGGAGCTGACTGGAGCCTTTTTCTATAAACAGTGTCAAGCCTAAGAATTCTATCTGGAAGAAGATCAAGAAGATCATGCCTCAGAAGAATTATGAAGAAGCTTAAGTTGAATAAATCTGTTTTAGGAAAAATACTCTAAGTCAAGATCTCTACAAGTCACCGATTAAATGTTATAGAGAAGTCTTTCAAGAACTCCAGAATGGCTTATAGAGAACTCAGAAAGCTTATAGAGAACTCAGAGATATCGACAAGCCAAATTGAAGACATGAAGATTAGAGATATCGACAAGTCATTTATTCACTAGAGAACTCAGAGTTATCGACAAGTCAACATTCATTAGAGAACTCTGAGTTATCGATAAATCAAGTTCCACTAGAGAACTCCGAGATATCGATAAGTCAAAATTCACTAGAGAACTCAGAGATATCGATAAATTAAAATTCACTAGAGAAATCTGAGATATCGACAAGTTAAATTTGACTAGAGAACTCTGAGATATCGACAAGTTAAGAAGCCACTAGAGAACTAAGAGTTATCGATAAGTCAAAGTGAAGATGTGAAGACTAGAGATCTCTATAAGCCTAAATTCTCTTATAGAGAACTGAAGACCTCTACAAGCCAAACTAAATATAGACTACTAGAGATCTCGATAAGCCAATATACTTATCGAGATGTCAAGTTTTCAATAGACCTAAAGTGGAGATCTCGAGGTAAAATCTCAAAGTACAAAGTTGCAGATTAGTTCAATATCCAAGATTAACAATCAACAAACAATCAAAACAGCTGGATTGAAAAGTTTACAAAAAGTAGCTTGAAGAATATACAAGATCAATGGTAAAGATTAACTGACAAAGGAAGATCAAAGTGAACACGGGGTGCCAAGATATGCTAAGCCAGAAATGGAAGATCTACTTTTCTATAAATAGAAATGACTAGTGACAGTTTAGAAAAGCTTATAGCTTGTCTCATTGTACACTGTGTAAACCAGTAGTTAACTAAGTTATATAGTTAACACTGGTCCTTTAGTCAGAAGCAACAATTTAGATAGTATCTTGTAACACTCTCAAGAAAGAAGCTAAGCTCTTTAACACCAAAGAGCCTAGAAATTTTATAGCAAAACATTCTTAATTTTAATACAAAATTAAGTGAGTTTTGAAAAGATCTGTGTTCCTTATTCTTGCATGTTTTAATTTCTGCAGTAACATATTTCATTATAAGATTCAATTTACACTCTTTGGAAAAAGAAAATGTTATTGTTTATCAGGATGGCCAATCCACTCTATATTCAGATACTCAAAAATGGGCCCTCACTCCTATGGTTAGAGTTGAAGAATCAACAGATAGTGATATGGTCATTCTAGCTCATTATGCTCCAAAAGACCCTTCTGAGTATACAGAGCCTGAAAAGGAGAAAGTTTCCCTGGATAGTGGCCTACAATTAATATTGATTGAGTCACTTGACAATGTGATGTACAACAACATTGTCAACTGTGACACTGCCAAGCAAATATGGGAAAAGATTGAGATACTTTGTGAAGGAACTGAAAAAGTTAGGTCAAATCAGAGAAGGATACTGATTTCACAGTATGAGGGTTTCATGGCTAAGCCAAAGAAAAGTATTACTGAAGTGTTTGAAAGATTCAACAAGTTGATAAATGACTTGCAGCTCCATGACAAATACTATGAAGCTGAAGAAGTGAACCTGAAGTTCTTGCTTACTCTCCCTGATCATTTGGAACAGAAAATCTCAGCAATCAGGGAAGGGATAGACTTGAGTAGGATAACATTGGAAGTTCTATATGGAATTCTTAAAACATATGAACTTGAAATGATTCAGAGAAAATCATTGAGATCTGGCCAAGGACATGTTGTAGATGGCTCAAGTGCTTTAATTGTAAATGAAAGCCAAACATCTAATGATGAACCAAGATCTCAAACTCCAGTTACCTCAACAAGTGAGCAAAGAATAAATGATTCACAGGAACAAGTCATTCTGGAATTGGAAGAAGATGAGTTCTACACTCTTGATGAACTGGATGAGCTAGATCAGTCAATGGCTTATTTGGCTAGAAAATTCTCTAACATTAGAGTAAAGAAGCCAAGATTTTCAAGGGCAAAGGACAGTCTTTCAACAAGGACAACAGCTGGAAAGGAAAAGGGAAGTACAATTTTAAGAGCAAGAATGGTTAGAAAACTGGATCTATTGACAGATCTAAGATAAGGTGCTACAACTGTGATGAGTTGGGTCATTTTGCTACATAATACAGGAAACCCAAGAAAGCAAAGAAGGATAAAGCTTATCTTGAACTTAAAGCAAAGTATGAAGCTCTTCTGAAGAAACAGCAAAACAAAGCTTATATTACAGAGGGTAAAAGTTGGGATGACTCTAAGAATGATGAAGATGAAGAATTTGGAAATTATGCACTCATGGCCTTGGAGCAAGGAGAATCATCCTCATCTAAATCACAGGGCAAAGTGAAGAAAGTCATTTGAATCATAGACAGTGGATGTTCCAGGTACATGACTGGTGATAGAGCCCTACTATCATAATTTGAGGAGAAGGCTGGCCCTTTGGTGACCTTTGGAAACAACAGCAAAGGATTCACAATGGGATATGTCAAGATTGTTTCTGAAAATGTTGTCATTGATGATGTAGCACTGGTAGCTGGTCTTAAAGTGAATCTTCTCAGTGTTAGCCAATTTGCAGACAAAGGCTTTGAAGTTTTATTCAACAAAAAAGAATGCACTTTTATCAGCAAGAAAACTGGTGAAGTTGCTCTGAAAGGAGGAAGCTTGTTTGTTGCAGATTTTGACTCAACAAATAAGGATGGTGTTTGTTGCTTCTACACCAAGGCATCAGAAAAACAAAGCAAGCTCTGGTATAAAAAGCTGTCTCACTTGAATTACAAGGCAATTAACACCTTAGTCAAAAATGAGTTGGTAAGAGACATGCCTAAACTGGAGTTTGCTCAAGTTAAAGTTTGTGAAGCTTGTCAGGAAGGAAAAATGAAGAGATCAAGTCACAAGTCAAAAACTGTGAATTCTATAAGTACTCATTTGCAACTAATTCATATGGACTTGTTTGGGCCAGTAAATGTCTTATCAATTTCAAGGAACAAATATGCACTTGTGATGGTGGATGCTTTCTCAATATACACTTGGGTAGAGTTTATGCATTCTAAAGATGAAACTCCACATATCATAATTGAGCACATCAAGAAGATAGAAAAACATGCTGAAGATTACAATATTGTGAAAAGATTGAGAAGAGACAATGAAACAAAATTCGGAAATGTTACATTGAGTGAATTCTGCAAAGGAAAAGGCATTGTTCAAGAATTCTCAGCTGCTAGAACGCCTCAACAAAATGGAGTAGTTGAGAGAAAGAACAAAACATTAGTTGAAGCTGCCAGGACAATGCTGCTAGATGCCAAGTTGCTAACAAGTTTCTGGGAAGAGGCTGTTAACACTGCATGTTACACTCAAAACAGATATCTCATTAACAAGGCACATGGCAAGTCACCTTACTCAATCATGTCTAAAATAAAGCCTACTGTAAAGCATCTTCATGTGTTTGGAAGCAAGTGTTACATTTTAAAAGACAACTCCGAATATGTGGGAAAATTTGACTCAAAGGTTTTTGAAGTAATTTTTCTGGGATATTCACTAGAGAGAAGAGCCTACAAAGTTTATGTGATTGATCAAAAGAATATTATGGAGAGCACAAATGTGACTTTTGATGATGACAAGTGTCCAGGCTTGGAATGACTTGATGATAATGAAGCTGAAGCCCTTGCATTTGAAAACCTCAACATTGATAGTGATTCTGATAGGGAAGATGAAGTTAATGCACAACAAAATATGAATGAAGAGACTACTCAACAGGAAAATCATGAAAATGGAAGCTCATCTCAAACACCTGAATTTGATAGCACAAACTCAGGGGGAGAAAGAGAAGAAAAATCTAGCAGTCATACCAACAATGAAGAAAATGATGAAGGCACAAGTCAACAAACTCATACAAGGAAGTGGGATAGAAGTCACACTAGAGAAGCAATTATTGGTGATCCTACTGCTGGAGTGAGGACTAGAAGTGCAGCTGCTAATGAGTGCCTACATGCATGTTTCTTGTCTCAAATAGAGCCAAAAAAAATTGATGAAGCTTTAATGGATCCTGATTGGACATCTACGATACAGGAAAAGCTGAATCAGTTTGAAAGAAGTAAAGTTTGGAAGTTAGTTCCTGCACCAAAGAATAAAAGCATTATTGGAACAAAATGGGTGTTCATGAATAAAATGGATGAAAATGGTTTAGTTACCAGAAACAAAGCAAGGTTGGTTGCAAAAGGCTACTCACAAGAAGAAGGAATTAATTATGATGAAACTTTTGCTCCAGTTGCAAGACTTCAAGCAATAAGAATTTTTCTAGAATTTGCTGCACATTCAAATTTCAAAGTGTATCAAATGGATGTCAAAAGTGCCTTTCTGAATGGTGAGCTAGAAGAAGAAGTTTATGTGCAATAACCACCTGGCTTTGAAGATCCAGAATTTCCAAATTTTGTGTACAAGTTACTCAAGGCTCTATATGGACTAAAACAGGCACCTAGAGCTTGGTATGACACACTGTCAGATTTTCTACTGAAGCATGGTTTTACTAGAGGCACCATAGACAAGACTCTCTTCTACAAGAAACATGGCAAAGATATGATCCTAGTTCAGATTTATGTGGATGATATCATCTTTGTTTCTACTAATGAAAAGCTTTTCCAAAGATTCTCCAAGCTTATGCAAAGTGAATATGAAATGAGTATGATGGGGGAACTAAGTTACTTCCATGGACTCCAAGTCAGTCAAAGAAGTGATGGTATCTTCATCAGCCAAACTAAGTATGTCAAGGATCTATTGAAGAAGTTTGGTATGGTTGATTGTTCACCTGCATCTACACCTATGTCTACTGCAACAAAGTTGGATGAAGATAAAAAGGGAAAAAGTGTAGACATCTCAAACTATAGAGGGATGATTGGATCATTGCTTTACTTAACATCAAATAGACCAGACATCATGTTTGCTACATGTCTATGTGCAAGATCTCAAGCCAATCCAAAAGAATCACATTTGATGGCTGTAAAGAGGATTTTCAGATATTTGAAGGGAACTACAAACTTGGGATTATGGTATTCTAAGGGAACTGGTTTTGAAGCTGTTGGTTACACAGATGCAGATTTTACTGGATGCAGGGTTGACAGAAAGAGTACTAGTGGAAGCTGTCAATTTCTTGGACAAAGACTTGTATTCTGGTATAGCAAGAAACAAAAATCTGTATCAACTTCTACAGCTGAAACTGAATACATAGATGTAGGAAGTTGTTGTGCTCAAGTGCTTTGCATTAGAAATCAGCTAATGGATTATGGCCTAGTGTTACACAAAATTCCTATTATGTGTGACAATACTAGTGCTATATCTATAGTAGCTAATCCAGTTAATCATTCTAGGACAAAACACATTGATGTAAGGTATTATTTTATTAGAGAACACGCTACAAATGGTACCATTGAGCTCATTTTTGTTCGAACAGAAAAATAATTAGCTGACATTTTTACTAAACCTTTGGATGAAACAACTTTCACTAGACTTGTAAGTGAAATTGGAATGCTTAATTCTTCATCCTAAGGCAAGAACTCAACTAATGTTTTGCAGCATATTAATCTCCAATAAAATCAAAATTAATTTGATTTAATTGGAAATTAACTGAAATATGAATTATAAATATTTCAGAAATCTCTGCATATTTATTTTTTAAAATTCAAAGATTAACTTGGAATTTTTCAAGTTCTAAGTAAACTGCTTAATTGTTAATTTACATCTTTAATATGTAAAATTAACACAAGGCAGAATTGCAATTATCAAAAGTATATAGATAACTGAGTTCTCGATAAGACAAATTGACTTCTCGACAAGTCATTTTAAGACTTCTCGAGTGAGTCCTCGATAAGTCAATTTACTGACTTCTCAAGTGACTTCTCGATAGGCTTAATATGACTTATCGATAAGTCTTTGTAGAGTTTTCTACTAATATTAATTCACAGAGTTCTCTACAAGTGCAATTTTTGACTTATCAATAACTCAGAACTGAAATAATTTAATTTAATAAATTATTTTGGTAAAAACTTTTGGAAAATTTATTCTAATTTTATTTTGAATTTATTCAAATAAAAGTTGGAATTAATTTAGTCCATTTTTTGGACAAACTGGGTATTTATTTTACATCTCGATAAGTCAATTTTGAGTTCTCTAAAAGGGTAATTTAAAATGACTTTTTGATATGTATTTCATTTCTGAAAATGACTTCTCGATAGACAAACTCCAAACGTCTATTTTTGAGTTCTTGACAAGTCATTTACTTTTACTATAAATACTCAGACTTCTCGTACTCAGACTTATTGACACATTTACTTGTTTACGTTCATATTTTTGATTAAATGTGGAATTTGTTAGTCTAATGTAAGTAGACTAGTATATTATATGTGATGCTTTGAGAATACTGATAATAGTTGAATTTATTTGACTATGTGCTAATTATGTGTTTTGAATTTATTCAAAATAAATCTTTCTCAGTATTTGATTTGATGAGTTAACTAGTGGAATATTTTGTTGCTAGGAACGGTTACTTTTTTGCATGGGGAATAGTTAACCTAGAAATTTAACTAGGATTCTTGTGTACTTGCATGGGGAATAGTTAACCTAGAAAGTCAAGTCACTTTTAACTGCCTAGATACGCGTAAAGTGTGTTTGTATGATTACAACTCTTATTAACCGGGCAATTCAAGTGTCTCTTCGGTTTCTTTTCTCCTTCTATAAATTCAAATCCTTCTCTCTTCAATATTCATCACTACTTTTTTCTCTCAACAAACATCCTAACTCCAAACCCTCATCTTGTTCAAATCTCTCAAATGGCTGCTCCTGTAATCTTCAAGCTAAACAATGGCGTTTATCAACCAACCTTTCATTTGGCTGATAACAGGGTCTACTATGACCCTGTTGGGCTTCGTGTCCACATCATAGGGATAGTTTTCAGTCCTTTTGATGTTCCCATTAAAGTTTTTGAAGAACTTTCTTGGGATGATCAAATAAATTTTCTATTTTTCGAGGGTGAAGTCTCATTTGAACAGGAGAGACATGCTTTGGAGGCCGAGCAGGAACGCCTTGCTGCTCTGGAGCTGCAAGAGAGAATCATTTCTCTTGGACACTCCATGTCTGGAGCGTACTAACGCAGGGCGAGGTGGATTTACGCAGAGAAGAAGCAAAAACTAGAGTAGTTAGGATTAGGGTTTAATTGTTGGAATCTAAATCATCCTATACTCTGTTTCTATTTTAATGAAAATCTTTCATCTTCTCTATTTTTAAAGCTGTTTGTATCTTGTTTGCTATGTGTTTATAATTTACCTGATTATTATCTTTCCTGTAATATTGCTTGCAACTGAAAAAATTACACTGCATATGTCAAACTAAGCATCATAAAGTTACATATGCTCAATGCAGTACAGGTTAAACACAATCTCTTCAAGACAACAATAAGAAACTCAGACAATCACTCGAAGCAGGGATACAACTGATGCATCAGGCATATCAACGGATAAGCACAAAATCATTCTTGATTTTGGTTTAAATTTCTTAACTTTTGTATCTAAACATCTTTGAAAATCATTTTTTTTTGCAAAATTCCCTGAATTTGCCTATAATTGCAAGAAACTTGTTAATTACAAGATTTCTGAGATCTATGGATCTCTCAACAGGCATTTGTACTAAGCTGCAGATAATACATCTTTCACAACCAAATTGCAGTTCACCCAAGCACAGCAACACAAACACAAACTCAAACACAATCCCACTCAGGTGACTCTCAAAAGGAACCTGTTTTACAAAAGGACAGAAACCTCATAAAATGTTCTTCCTTTGTTTTGTTATTTGAGAAGAAAAGGATGTAATAAGCTAAGATCCTCATGCTTATCTAAAACCTACAAAAATTCATGAAGGGGATACTTGTGCTTACTAAATCAGAACCGCTACATGACTAGAACAACCCCTTTCTATCCAAGATGCTCACTAAGGCTATTCTGATTCATCTCCAAAGAAAGTACCAAAACTTCATCTAATACTGGTCTTCACAGAAGCTCATCAACCCTGTTAGACTTAAGGAAGATTTGCTAAGGAAAACTGTCAGAAGTTCCTACAACAGCAAAACTAAAAGAGAGTAAAGGAGATTACTCTTGGACATGTAGATGAGACTATCAAAAGATTTTCACTTCCTGGATCATGCACACAAGAACCTATGTCTTAATGGGGCATAGCAGCACAATTATTTCCTGATCCATGTTCCATAAGAACCTATACTTCACTTAGTATAACAGGCAAGGAAGAATCTCTTGATAAACATGACACAACTGCACAACAATTAGTGTTAACAGAAGCTCAGAATTCAGACAGTGGAGTAGAGTACACAAGAACCTAGATGTCAAAGTCATACAACAACTCTTGAATCTCCAGCCACACAAGAACCATTACCTCAACATGGTAATGAAGGAAGAATCACTGAGAACACTGTGAGAACAGTTGAAACTGATGAAAGATACAGATGCATAATAATGTTAAATCAATCAACTGATTCTTCAGAATCCTACAAAGTATGAAATGCATACTCACTCTTCTGATGAAATGAGTATGATTAGACCTATATGGATCACCCCTAATCATATGATCACAGACAAATCTTCTCAGCCACCTCTTATTTCTGTAGGTCAAACAACATTTGATCCTTTCATGTAAGGATGAGAGAAAACAGTGAGAGAAAAATAGAAAACAAGTGAGACAGGATCCTTCCAGGAAAAATGAGAGGTAGATGAGTGTCTGGATTTAGTAATCCTTGTGAGGAAACTCTTGAAGGGTTTTAGCACATAAACGCAACGAAAACGTAAATTTAAATCTTAAAAAAAAAACTGAAACCCTCCGCAGGATCCATGCGAAAAATAATATTTAATTCGTAATTCAGTATGTTTACCTTAAGAAGCTTTACGTTAATGGAAAGATGGAGGTCTTTAATAGTGATCCAAGAACGATGAACGGAAATCCCTAGCAGCTGCTCCTCAAGTATCCACCAAGAGTACAATGTGATGGAGGAGGAAGAGGTTGAGAGAATTAGTTGCCTCCCTCTTGTTCTATTTTAGAATTATGGTTAATTATTTGGGATGAGGCAAATAGGGTTTATAATAGTATATTTATAGGGAAAATTTTCAGTTGAAAATTTTTCATAAAATATTATTATTATTAACCCTTTAATTGATTATTCTTATTAACCAATTAACTAATAATTAAAACACCTTTTAATCATTAATCCCTTTTTTAAACACTTTAGAAATATAATTCTCTCACTTGATTTGATTTCCAAAATTAAATTCTTAATTAATAATATTAAGAATTAATTAAATCTCATTTAATCAATTATTAAATCTGCTAATTAATTATTTATTTCATAAATAAATAATTACCAGCCATTATTAATTAATTCCTCCATCATTAAATCATTCTCTTTTTGATAGGGGTAAATAAATTGTGATAGTATAATTAAATACTGCAAGGTATGGGCTGCTAGGCCCAATAAAAAGATATGTGATACTCAGACCGGAAAGGTTAAGCCTGATGGGCTAGATCAGGCCTAATGAAGGCCCAAAAGCCCTGATTATTAATTAATTTCGTAATTGATTAGTAAGGGAAAAATCAGCTATTGAGAAGAGTCCTGATAAGGATATAAATCCTTATAGATTAGCCTCAAGGGGACCTAAAAGGATAAGGAATCAGTTTCCTACTATCTAGGACTCCAAAGTCCATTCTAATTATGAGACTTGCCCACCAGGTCTCCTATACCAAGTCCAATTCTAGGACTCCCAACATCTATATAAGGGGTCTCACCCCACAAATCAGAACTACGTTTTTTGGCTTGATTCTCTAATTCACAGAGATACGTAGGCATCTCGTAAAGGCAGAATTAAGCTACGAAACACGAGAACAGCCATTAAAGGCCTTGAGCTCCTGAATCTTAGCAATAAATACAGCAATTATATATATTAGTTTTTAATCCATAACATTTGGCACCGTCTGTGGGAAAGCACAACAACAACCATGGCGAGAACACGGAGAACAATTAGAGCTCTGGAGGAAGGAACACCATCAGGGACAACTCAGGTGATTTCGTCAACCGTGGAGATTCCTCCCCACTCCACTTATGCATCTGCTCAAGGGGAAGCCCAGACAGGGGCAACTCAACCTCAACCACAAGGGACAACTCCCCCGACTATTCAAGGTACGAATCCTCAAGTTCAACAAGTACATATACCTATGAATTCTCGACCCATCGGGTATGAATATTCAACTATTGTTGCTACTAACCCCCCTTATGGGATGCCCCTTCACCCTGAGGTTGGAGGACGCGGATATGCTGGGCGAAGCAAAGCACGAGGGCAGTCGCCCCCCTATATACGAGGTTTGGGTCCTATCCCTGAGGATCGGGAATTTTCTGGTCCTTACACTGAGAGAGACTCCGAATCTTCGGATGATGAAGTGGCCCCGAGAAGGAGGCGTCCTGGAAAAGAGCCAATAGCCAACGGAAGGCAACGCCCCCAAAGCACCCCAGGGGCGAATCCCCAAGAAGTGCAGGAAAGGATCAGGGCTCATGAGGCTGAAATCCAAAGGCTGAGGCGTGATTTGGAGGCTCACCAGGACACCAGACCCCAGATACCTCCTAGGGGGAGAAATCATCCTCCTGTCATAGACCTGGATGGTCCAGTAAGAAGAAGGGCTGCTGTCCCAAGAACTGATCCAAGCAATCTCCTTCCCCTTGGAGATCCTGATGATCCAACTCCACCCTTCACAGAAGAGATAATGAATGCCCATATCTCAAGGAAGTTCAAGATGCCCACTATCAAACCCTATGATGGCACGGGAGACCCCGCTAATCATGTTAGGATGTTCTCTAATGCACTGCTGCTGCAACCCGTGAATGATGCTATAAAGTGTCGGGCCTTCCCTCAAACCCTGTCGGGTATGGCTCAAAGATGGTATAGTCGCTTGCCCCCAAACTCTATTGGATCGTTCAGAGAGTTAAGTCAGGCTTTTATTAAGCAGTTTATCAGTGGAAAAGTCCATGAGAAAAGTTCAGCATCTCTTATGAGTATTGTGTAGGAAGCTAAGGAATCCTTGAGAGATTACCTGAATCGTTTTACAAAGGAGGCTTTAAAAGTCTCAGACCTTGATGATAAGGTAGCTATGATAGCACTGCAACAAGGAACTAGGGATGAGTTTTTCAAGATGTCCTTGGCCAAACGTCCCCCTGAAAATATGTTGCAGCTCCAAGAGAGGGCAGGGAAGTATATCAAGGTTGAAGAAAGCATGAGGAAGACCGTAGTAAGTAATGAGCCCACTGGAGGCAAGAAGCGGAAAACTGATCTGGAGTATATCGCTAAGGATAAGTATCCTAGAACCGAACAAAACCCTGATTCAACCCCCAAGAAGGGAGGACCTAGGCAAAAGTTCACCGAATACGCTAAGCTGAATGCTCCCAGAAGCCAGATATTGATGGAGATCGAGAAAGATCGAGATGTTCGTTGGCCTAAGCCCTTAAAGGCCGATCCAGCCAAGCTAGATAAGAGCAAATATTGTAGATTCCACAAAGATGTTGGCCATGACACCGATGAGTGCAGGCAATTGAAGGACGAAATTGAGTTTTTGATTCGAAAAGGAAGATTGAACAAGTATACTGGAGAAGGAGGGGACATAAATAATAATGGAAGGAAGAATTTTGAAGATCGTAGGAGGGACCAAGACGATCAGGGGCTGAATCCCCAACCTAGAGGGCCGGTTATAAATGCAATTTTTGGAGGACCGCGACGCCCTCGAGGACTTGTGATAAACACGATCTTTGGAGGTCCAACTGCTGCTGGATTGTCCAAAAATTCCAGAAAGGCATATACTAGGGAGGTTATGCATATTGTTGGAGAAGCCCCGAAGAGGGCCAGGACAAAAGTAACATTGGCTTTTGATGATTCTGACCTAGAGGGAGTCAAGTTTCCTCATGACGACCCGCTGGTCATAACACCGATAATAGGAAACAGCCCGGTCAAGAGGGTCCTTGTTGATAATGGTGCTTCTGTGGATATCCTGCTCCATGACGCCTTTCTAAGGATGGGGTATAACGATTCCCAGTTAACACCAACTGACATGCCGATATATGGATTTGCTGGAGTAGAGTGTCCTGTAGAAAGGATAATCAAGTTGCCAACCACCATAGGTACGGAACCAAGGCAAGCAACGCAGATGCTGGATTTCGTGGTGGTAAAGGCTAGTTCAACTTATAATGCTATCATGGGGAGAACAGGGATACATGTCTTCAAGGAAGTCCCCTCTTCCTACCATTCAGTCATGAAGTTTCCCACCCGAAACGGGATTGGAGAAGAGAGAGGAGATCAAAAAATGGCTAGAAGCTGTTATGTGGCCTCTTTGAGGGCAGATGGAGTCGGGGGGCAGGTTCTTCCTATTGAAGATATGGATGTTCGAGAAAATGACGAGAATAGAGGAAGGCCAGCAGAAGAATTGGTTTCGGTTCCTTTAGACCCCGAGAATCCAGAGAGGATGACTTTCATTGGAGCCACATTAGAGGAGCCCCTTAGAGGGAAATTAGTGAAATTTTTGCAAGGAAATAGTGATGTGTTTGCATGGTCAGCAGCTGATATGGCAGGCATAGACCCGGAGTTAATTACTCACAAGCTAAACATAGATCCAAGCCGGAAGACAGTGAAACAAAAGAAAAGAAATTTTGCCCCGGAAAGGCAAGAGGCTATAAAATAGGAAGTAGAAAAGCTCTTAGAGGCTGGTTTCATTGAGGAGATTCAATTTTCGGAGTGGTTAGCAAACCCTGTAATGGTGAAGAAGGCTAATGGAAAGTGGAGGATGTGTATAGACTTCACTGATCTGAATGATGCATGCCCCAAAGACTGTTTTCCACTGCCAAGAATTGATACTTTGATTGATGCCACTGCTGGACATGAGATGCTGAGTTTCATGGATGGATTTAGCGGATACAACCAGATCAAAATGCATAAGAATGACATTCCAAAGGTATCATTCATCACTGACTTTGGTGTTTATTGTTATCTTGTTATGGCGTTTGGTCTCAAGAATGCAGGAGCCACCTATCAAAGGCTGGTAAACAAAATTTTTAAGGATCTCATTCGTAAGACTATGGAAGTCTATGTTGATGACATGTTAGTCAAGAGTCTAGTAAAGACTGATCACATAACCCATTTGAGGGAAGTTTTTGAGGTCCTGAGGTACCACAAGATGATGTTGAATCCTACGAAATGTGCTTTCGGAGTAGGATCTGGAAAATTCTTGGGATTGATGGTCTCAAAGAGGGGAATTGAGGCTAACCCCGATAAAATAAAGGCAATCCTGGACATGGAACCCCCAAAAACTGTCAAGGATGTTCAGAAGCTCACAGGAAGGGTTGCTGCGCTAGGACGATTCATCTCCAAGTCAGGAGACAAGTGTTTGTCATTCTTCAAGTCACTAAAGAACATCAAAGACTTTGTATGGGGTGAGGAAAATCAGAAGGCATTTGAAGATTTAAAGAAGTACATGGCCCAAGCCCCGTTGTTGGCCAAGCCGGTTCTGAATGAAGTTTTATTCTTGTACTTGGCTATTTCAGAAAGCGCCTTGAGCACGGTATTGGTTAAGGAGGAACTGAAAGTCCAGAAACCCGTATACTATGTCAGCAAAATTTTGCATGGTGCTGAATTGAATTATTCAACTATTGAGAAGTTTGCTCTAGCCTTGGTAATGGCTTCGAGAAAACTGCGTCCATACTTTCAGGCTCATCAGATTGAGGTGCTGACAAATCAGCCACTGAGAAATATCATTCACAGTCCCAAGGCAAATGGGAGATTGATTAAGTGGGCAATAGAGCTGGGAGAGTTTGATCTCAAGTATAAGCCACGTACGGCAATAAAAGCCCAGGCACTAGCTGACTTCCTGGTGGAATGTACTATACCCAACCAAGAAGTCGGGGGGCAGGAAGATGCCATACCTCAAGACAAGGGAGTCGATAATGGGGGCAAAGAGAAGGATGAGAAAGAATATTGGGTTCTCTATTTTGATGGAGCATCAAAAACAAACTCCAGTGGAGCAGGGTTGGTTTTGCAAAGCCCTGATGGGTTCTTGATTGAGTATGCTATGAAGCTAGACTTCCCAACCACAAATAATGAGGCAGAGTATGAAGCCCTGATAGCTGGCCTTGGTCTAGCTGGGACACTTAGAGTCAAAAACTTAAAGGTCCGTGGAGACTCGAAGCTGATCATATCCCAGGTAAAGGGAGAATTTGAGGCAAGGGATGATACGATGGCTAAGTATGTCCGCCTAGTAAGGGCTGTGATGACCCAATTTAATGAATGCCATGTTGAACACATTCCAAGGGAAGAAAATGTTAAGGCAGATGCGCTATCAAAGTTTGCTTCGTCTGAGATAGAAGAAAGTTCAGGAAGTGTGTACTTCCGTGTTTTAAAGACGCGAAGCATAGATGTTAAGCTTGTGGCTCCCATAGGCCTGGGGACATCATGGATTGATCCCATTAAGGCTCACATTCAAACCGGATGGTTGCCAAGTGATGCAACTAAAGCACGAAAGTTAACTGTTCGAGCACTAAGATACTCTTTGATAGATGGGATTCTGTATAAAAGATCTTTTGTGGTTCCTTACTTAAGGTGTCTCAGGCCCGATGAGGCACGCTTGGCTCTCGAGGAAGTGCATGAAGGTATTTGTGGACAACACTTGGGGGGCAGGGCCTTGGCTCATAAAATAACCCGTTTAGGCTTCTATTGGCCAGAAATGATGGCTGATGCCAAAGAATATGTGAAGAAGTGTGATCGTTATCAGAAGCATGCACCAGTTGTTAGACAACCCCCCGAGATGCTGACCTCTATCAACTCGCCTATTCCCTTTGCTATGTGGGGGATGGATATTCTAGGGCCTTTTCCTATGGCCACGGCACAAAGGAAGTTTCTGATTGTAGCCATTGATTATTTCACCAAGTGGATCGAAGCCAAACCTTTGGCCAAAATCACAACTAAGCAGGTTGCACAATTCCTGTGGGAAAACATTATGTGCCGATATGGAATTCCCCGTATCCTCGTCACTGACAATGGAACACAATTCAACAACGAGGAATTCAAGAAGTATTGCGAAGAAAATGAAATTGAGTTACGATTCACCTCTGTGGCTCACCCACAAGCCAATGGGCAAGCAGAAGTAGCAAATCGAATAATCCTGGATGGACTAAAGAAGAGGATCGAGAAGTCAAGAAATAATTGGGTGGATGAGATACTTCCCATATTATGGGCCTATAGGACCACCTGTAGAGTCACGACAGGAGCAACTCCCTTCATGTTGGCATATGGGGCAGAAGCAGTAGTTCCAGTGGAAATATCACATTCCTCTCCAAGAATCCAGGCTTTTAATGCTGAAGAAAATGAGGAAGGGCAAAAATTAGCCTTGGACTTAATTGATGAGGTACGGGACGAAGCACATGCAAAGATAGTGGACTATCAGAAGAAAGCCTCGTTCTATTACAACCTAAGGGTTAAGGAAAGGTTCTTCAAGCAAGGAGATTTGGTCCTTAGAAAGGTGGAAGCTTCTGGTGTAGGGCAGAAAGGGAAGCTTGCCCCAAATTGGGAAGGGCCATACAAAGTTAAGAGTGTTCAGGGTAGAGGAACCTACAAGCTGGAGACTATGGATGGTTTTGAAGTCCCGAGAACTTGGCATGCACAAAACCTGAAGGTTTACTATGTGTAGGGCAGTTGGATACGATTCTCACTTGTCATGATGGAGAGTAGGTTGAAAAGCACCTTGAAGCTTTGCTTGCTTAGGATTTATATGTCTTATTATAAAGTTTATTAAGACTTGTGTAAGCGATGAATCCCAAACAATTTTTGAAGCTCAGAGAATTTTTCGAAATATGTTTGGATCTCTATGGCATGGCAAGTAAATTAGATGCATGATATGAAAGCCCTATAAAAAGGCCCAATTCAAAAAAAAAAGGTTAAATCTTGTTGGGCCTGGAAGTATGTCAAGCCCAGATAAGGGCCCCAAATATTCAAAGCCCAGCACCCGGGGTCCAAAAACTGGAAGAAAATATATATGAGTATTATCTTTAAAAACCAGAAATAAGTCCCAAATCCAAAAAGGATTTGGATAAATGAAGGCCCAAAAACAAGGCCTAATCCTACTTGAATTAGGAAAAAACCCAGTATAGGGATCAATAAATCAAGCCCAGGGTCAATACTAAGGGCCCAAGTTGAAACCCAATACAAGGTTTCATAAATCTAGCCCAGGTTTAGGGCAAAGATCAACCCAATAAGAGGTAAGCCCAGAAAAGGGCCCAATTAGCTGAAAATTAAGTGGCCCCAAATTAAAGACCAATTTAGGGTGGACCAAAGAAGCCCAGTTAAAAGTAAGGGGCCTAATACAAAAACCCAATCAAAAAAGGGGAAGGCCCAAGGTAAAGGCCTGGTTTAGAAAAGGCCCGGGGTCAAAAATAAAGTACCCATAAAAGAATTCAGGCCCAAATCTTAGGCTCAAATTTGAGATTGGAAAAAATCCAGCCCAGACTTAGGGCCCAAATCAAATATATGGAGTCACAGAAAGTAATATATCCCAAATTCCAGACCCAATTCGATCAGGTTTCATGTTGTATTCATCGTCGAATTAGTTGAGATCGAAAAGGCTTCAACCAAGGCTAGAAAAGGAGGTTAATTCGGTCAAAAATAGTTATCAAGACCAAAATGTTCCTGAGGAAATAATCATGCCCAGTTGACAACCCAAGTGTTTGAAAAGCCTTGTATGAATCCCACTTGAGTTTTAGGAAAAAAGGGTGAAAAGAAGCCCAGCTAAATTTTTGGCCCAAATTGAAAGCCCAGAGTTGGGAGCCCAATTGAAAGGCCTCTAAAGCCCAATAAAAAAGAAGCCCAGTTAAAAACAAAAGTTAGCCCAAAAAGAAACGAGCCCAGTAAAGGGCCTATATAATTGATGTGGGAGGCCCAGGGATAAGGCCCACTAAATTAAGGCCCAAAGATCAGCCCAGTTTTAAGGGCCCAAATCCATGTGTATATTCCTGACCTGTTCGACCAGAAAACACAAAGAAGTCCTGGTCGAATTGCTTGAGGTCGAAATCCTGTCGATCAGGGTAAATAAAGGCCTTAATTCGACCAGGACCAGGACCAATTCGACCAAAAAGTGTGAAGAATTCCTGGTCGAAATCCTCGAGCTCGAAATATCGTCGACCTGGGCATCTAAAAGGGGGCTAATTCGGTCAAATATGGAATCTTGACCGAAACAGAAGTTTCCTACTCGAAAATTCCTGGTGGAAATATTTCGAAAAAAAAAAAACAAAAAACAAAAAAAAGGGAAAAAATCCTGGCCGAACTTCGACCAGGACTTCTGCTCGAAATACTCCTGCTCGAAAGGCTGTCGACCAGGACAATATGGAGGTTAATTCGACCAGGATCCTGGTCGAATGGATTCCTGGTCGAAAATTGTATAAAAAAAAAGAGGAAGAAAAAAGGAAGAAAAAGGGAAGAAAAAATCCTGGAAAATTACAAAAAAAATAAGGAAATTCCTTAAATAATTTCTGAAAAATGTTAATATTTTCAGAAATAAGGAATAAATCCAGAAAATTAAAGGATAAATCCCAGAAATTAGGGAAAAAATCCAGAAAAATAAGGAAATTCCTTAAATAATTTCTGAAAAATGTTAATATTTTCAGAAATAAGGAATAAATCCAGAAAATTAAAGGATAAATCCCAGAAATTAGGGAAAAAATCCAGAAAAATAAGAAAATTCCTTAAATAATTTCTGAAAAATGTTAATATTTTCAAAAATAAGGAATAAATCCAGAAAATTAAAGGATAAATCCCAGAAATTAGGGAAAAAATTCAGAAATAAGGAAATTCCTTAAATATTTTCTGAAAAGTGTTAGTATTTTCAGGATTAAGGAATAAATCCAGAAAATTTAAGGACAAATCCCAGAAATTAAGGGAAAAATCCAGAAAATAAGGAATAAATCCAGAAAATTTAAGGACAAATCCCAGAAATTAAGGGAAAAATCCAGAAATTAAGGATAAATTCCAGAAATTTAGGGAAAATCCCAGAAAATTAGGGAAAAATTCCTGGAAATTAAGATGATTTCTGAATAAAAGGAAGATTCATTGTAAATGTGTAGGTCGCTCCACACTTTACGCAAAAACAAAACCCTGTAAGGGAACGAGTAGATTTAACTTCTGCGAAACCTAATCAATGTTTCCCAAAAGTTGGGGGGCAAATGATAGGGGTAAATAAATTGTGATAGTATAATTAAATACTGCAAGGTATGGGCTGCTAGGCCCAATAAAAAGATATGTGATACTCAGACCGGAAAGGTTAAGCCTGATGGGCTAGATCAGGCCTAATGAAGGCCCAAAAGCCCTGATTATTAATTAATTTCGTAGTTGATTAGTAAGGGAAAAATCAGCTATTGAGAAGAGTCCTGATAAGGATATAAATCCTTATAGATTAGCCTCAAGGGGACCTAAAAGGATAAGGAATCAGTTTCCTACTATCTAGGACTCCAAAGTCCATTCTAATTATGAGACTTGCCCACCAGGTCTCCTATACCAAGTCCAATTCTAGGACTCCCAACATCTATATAAGGGGTCTCACCCCACAAATCAGAACTACGTTTTTTGGCTTGATTCTCTAATTCACAGAGATACGTAGGCATCTCGTAAAGGCAGAATTAAGCTACGAAACACGAGAACAGCCATTAAAGGCCTTGAGCTCCTGAATCTTAGCAATAAATACAACAATTATATATATTAGTTTTTAATCCATAACACTTTTATGGTGTGACCCTGTAGGTTCAATATTAAGCCGGTAGTAGAAATAAATAATAATTAAACTATTTCATCATTATTTATATAAATTTTTTAATTCATTAAATATGATTAATTAATAAATTAATCATATTTATTCTACATCGTGAGGGATACTTCTTAGCATATCGCGACTATTCGGATAATACGAATTCACTGCTTAGAATACCAAGAACCTATTCAGTGAGTACTTACCATACAATCAATTCCTTCTACCCTGCAATGTCATGATTAAATACAAGGCATGTAACTTGTATCAAGCCTATCTTATTTAATCATTTGTTTTCCCATTCACTATATTTATTTCTATTTAATGTAAATTTTATTCACTCTGGCCAGAGATTCCTAAACTAGCATAAGTGGATCAGCATTGAACATTCTCTTCCTTTCACTGGAAGGGGTAGATCCTTTATTGATCATACACTATCTTCGTGTACAAATTCCTATACCCAGTAGAGCCCTTATAATTGTCCCTGGAGACTAAGAACTAAACCAAAGCATAGTTCAGTGTACACAGGATGACTATGATGAGCTCAAGTCTAAGGATACTTGTACAACTATCACTATGTGAACAACTGCTGACTTGTGAGTGAACTTCATCAGTTGTTCGGCTGTGTGAGTCATGTTCAGTGAATTGATTCTATAATAAGCACCTACATACTAGCTATAGTGTCACCACACAAATGTCTATGCGAACAGACATCCTTCATAATGAAGCAAGCATAGTATATACCGATCTTTGCGGATTATTAATTACCAGTTAGTAATCCTACGACCAGGAAATATTTAAGTTTAGAGTTATCATCTTTTAGGTCTCATTATTATGATCTCATCATAATCCATAAAAAGCTTTATTCTAAACTATGCTATATCTTATTTAAACACTTAAATAGATAAAGCCCGCAATAAAACCAAAATAAGCCTTTTATTAATATCAATGAAATCAAAACAGATTACATAAAAGTTATTCCTAAATCATCATACATGATTGAACTTAGGACACATCTCTTTCAATCTCCCACTTGTACTAAAGCCGATCACTCTGGTATCTAATACCCATCTTGTCTTTATGACGATCAAAGTGACTTTGAGAAAGTGGCTTTGTGAGTGGGTCTGCTACGTTATTATGTCTGTCAACTCTCTTAACGTCTCCTTTTTCAATGCAATACAAGAAATGTTACCGCGCTCCCACTAACCTTTTTGTAGACACATGGTTCATCTATGTTTTTGATAAAACCAAACTCTTTGATTGTCTCATCAAAACGGATATTCCATCTACGAGAAGCTTGCTTTAAACCATATATAATTCGCAGCAGCTTACACACTAGGTGTTCATTTCCCTTGGAAAGAAAACCTTCTGGCTGTGTCATATACACTTCCTCTTCAAGTTTCCCATTGAGGAAGGCCATTTTCACGTCCATTTGCCAGATCTCATAGTCGTAGTAAGCAGCAATCGCAAGCAAAATCTGAATTGATTTTAACAGGGCTACAGGCATAAAAGTTTTATCAAAGTCAATCCCTTCCCTTTGTCTGAATCCTTTTGCCACGAGCCTGGCCTTATAGGTCTCCACCTGCCCATCTGCTCCAATCTTTCTTTTGTATACCCACTTGCACCCAATAGGCTTAACACCTTCAGGCGCCTCAACCAGAGTCTATACTTGGTTCGTATACATAGACTCCATTTCAGATTTCATGGCACAATGCCATTTCTCTGAGTCAACACTACTCATAGCCTCATTATAGGTCACAGGGTCGTCATCATCAATGATTGACAACTCATTGTCATTCTCAACGACAAGGCCATAATACCTCTCAGGTTGGCGAGACACTCTCCCTGACCTACGAATGGGCTGTTCCACAGAAGGTTGTTCAGTCTGAACAGGTGTTTCCACTTGATCCGTATTAGTTTGTGCTTCTTGAACTTCATCAAGTTCAATTTTGCTCCCACAGTTTCCTTCAAGGATAAACTGCTTTTCCAAGAAGGTAGCATGTCTGGAGACAAACACCCGATGATCGTTGTAAAAGTAATACCCTAAAGTCTGTTTAGGATATCCCACAAAATTACATTTTAAAGATCGAGATTCCAGCTTATCTGCGTCAACTTTCTTGACATAAGCTGGACATCCCCAAATCTTAACGTGTTTAAGACTTGGTTTCCTTTCTTTCCATATCTCATATGGAGTTTGAGGAACAGATTTGGAAGGCACCTTATTCAGTAAATATGCTGAGGTTTCCAATGCATAACCCCACAGGAATACTGGAAGATTCGCATAGCTCATCATGGACCGAACCATGTCTAACATAGTTCGATTTCTCCTTTCAGATACCCCATTCAACTGTGGAGTATATGGAGGAGTCCACTGGGAGACTATACCATTTTCTTTGAGATAAGCTAGAAACTCTCCATTCAAGTATTCACCACCTTGATCTGATCGAAGAGTTATAATACTATGTTTGGTTTGTTTCTCCACTTCATAATTATATTCTTTGAACTTTTCAAAGGCTTCAGACTTGTGTTTCATCAAATACACATATCTGAATCTAGATCGATCATGTAATAACCCTAATTTTTGGGAAATTTTTGAAACCCTTATGAATAGTGTTTTTGCTGAATGAGAAAACTTTTCAGGCCACACTATGTAGGGGTTCTGATATGGATATTCTGAGATTTTATTAGTACTTTATATGGGATATAAGTGTATGTAAAGATCGTCAGAATCCAAATCCGAACACTTTGATTTTTCCCGGAAATCCAATAGATACGGAAAGAATTGAGTATAAGGTAACAGGATAAAAAGGATTTAAATTAAAGGATTATAAGAGAGGATCATAAAAGGAATACAATATATTGAGAAAGGTTAAGGGAACCTAAGTAATAAGATCCCGGGTATGATCCCTCAAACGATAAACGAAAACGAAAGTTAAGCGAACCGTATAACAGATCAGCGGTCATTAGACAAACGATTAGGAAGTTAATCAAGGGGATTAGTGGGGATGATGTCATCCAACCAATAGAAAGAGGACAAGGAGGGGAGGATGACATCATGAGGATGACACAAGCATGACATGGGAAGGAAGGAGGTGTGGTTGAATGAGAACCACACAAATTCAAGGGCAACATGGTAATTGACTAAATCAAACACAAAAACAAAGCAACCAAGCCAAGTAAAATCATTTTTATCAAAATCAAAAAGAAACCAAGGCATTGTTCTTCATGCTCTCGGCCAAAACAGAACCAGAACACTAAAACTGCTGTATCTCCTTCATTTCTCACTCAAATATTGTGTGCTATAGCTCATTGGAAAGGTATTGAGATGGCCTACAACTCTTGTTCACAAGTCTCGTCCAAATAATCATGGTAAGACCCTCATTTTTACAGTTCTTTAAATCGGACTTTTAGAAACTTCAAAGCCTAACTTTGTGTTCTTGATTTCTTTGGAAAGATCAAGCTTGTAGGAGGCTCCCTAAGGCTTCCTAGCAACTTAACACCTCCCAAGGAAGGTATAAACTTCAAACCCTAGCCTTTACTTTATTTGTTAGTAAGTTTAATGGTTGGTGTTGTGAAATGAGAAGCATGGATTGTGATTATTAGTAGTTTGGTTTGATTTGGAAGTGTTTTGGTAATTGAAGATTGATTATAGTTCATAGGTCTTGATTGTGGTTGTTTGAGCTGAAAATCTTGGAGATTATGGACTGATGTGGTATGGTTTAGGTGAAGTTTTGTTGTATGATTGATTTGGGGTTGATTTGTGGTTGGTTTTGAATGGCTTAAAATTGGGAAATCGCGTAAACATAGCCGTCGTAACGTCCGATTTTCTTTGGACTGTTTTTGTGCATAGCATTAGGACCCGAGAACCCCCTGCTAGATTATGACCACTGCCATGTTTAGATAGCTCATGTTACGAGCTTCGTTTTGATATGTAGTTCGTTCGATTCCGATGCACGGTTTAGGAGAAACGACCGTTTCAAGTAACGGCGTTTCGCGAACGAAACTTTTCCCCTCGCCTTACTTTGAAACATAGGTTAAAGACCAAAAAGGGTTAATTAATGTATGAAAAATTTATGGTAAGTGTGTTAGGCAGTTGGTAAGACACTCGCGAAGGAATCGCCTTAAAACTCGTAAAGGTTAAATTATTAAAAATGGTGGAGCCGAGGGTACCCGGGTGACTTAAGCAAATCTGTAAGCGCAAAACGAGCGTTAGAGTCTAAGTTAGTTAAAGTATAGATTTACAAGTGACTTTGGTTTAATTCCAACTTACTTGTTGCTTATAGGTTACCAGACTCGTCCCGAGCCATTCGTAACCCCCAGTCGCTCAGGCAAGTATTCTATCCGTTATACTGTTGTTGTGATGTATACATTTGTATATGCATGATCTTGCGATAAATGCATATTGGTTAATTAGCAAATGTTGCGATATATTGAAGCATGCTGATATGGTATATATATATGCATGCCTGTCTCATATTCTTGAGTTATATATCTATTGGTTCAGTTGATAATACCTATGCTAGAGGATAGCGGTAAGTTGCATATACCCTTAGTATAGGGACCCAAAGGTGAAAATATTTTCTAAAACCGGGAGTCGAGGATCCCGAGTAGAATTTGTATAAATGGATATGGATATATATATATATATATATATTTATATATATATATATATGGTTATAGTTTTCCAAACTATTAATCGAATAAGGTTTATTCGATAACTTTAACTTTATTTTATTATTGAATATTATTTCGAATATAATTCGAAGGCGTATGACTCCTTTTATTTATTTATTTGAATATTATTTGAATATTCATTCGAGGACTTATGACTCCTTTTATTTTATTAATGAATATTATTTTGAATATTCATTCGAGGGCTTATGACCCTTTTATTTATGTATCTGAATATTATTTGAATATTCATTCGAGGGCTTATGACTCTTTATATTATTTATTGAATATTATTTGAATATTCATTCGAGGGCTTATGACTCAGTTTATATTATTTATTGAATATTTTTGAATATTCATTTGAGGATCCATGACTCCGATTATTTGCTGAGATATATTCTTTATTTTATTAAAGAATAAGGTGTCGATAATCAAACTTATTTTTTATTATTTAAATAAAGATATTACTTTCGTATAAGTATATCTTTGATTATTTGCTATTCATTTCAAGTATAAGTTTTAATACTTCTACTTCAATTATTTTATAAAGATTATTCTTTATGGGAATATTATTTAAATAATAATATTCAGACATTTTCTAAATATTCTGGGGACTGATTTACTTCATTAAATCAGCTTCACTCCAAACATTCTTAAAAATGTTTTGCGAGTCTTCAAAATGATTTTTAAAAGTTAGAGCGGATCCCAAAACTTATTTTTTTAAGATCCTCCTTTCGAAGGGGATTTAAATACTCGCTCAAAACCTGAGGGATCCGGCTCTGTGGTGTGTTTTATATTCGCAACGAGGTTGCTGTTTTGATAAATGAATTGATTACTTACCCAACACTCGGGAAGTAAAATTCTTGGAACAAGTTAATCCATTAACAGGCATCGCCTGGGAAATATCGGTGAGTTCTCCTTTCCAAATAGATACGACTTCTTGGTGGAGCCGTATCAACAAGTTTCTACTTGGGGAAAGGGGGAACGAGCTTTACGTTTCAGAGTCATGGATTTCATCTGAACTAGGAGTGGCGTAAGTGGTCGAGTGGCGCCGGCCCAGCCTTATTATATTGGCCCAAATGGCCTGGAAGTTCCGCTAAGGCGGTCCATTCCTTAGGAGTTCAGTGTTCGGTTGACAAGTAAATCCGACAGGTTCTCCTCTACATGTAGAAAATGGTGGGGTTGTACTACTATGACTGATCATCGTAAGTGGTCTTCCTGGCGCGGCAAACTCCCGTAATGAGTTCATCATCCAATTGGATAATTTCTGCAACACTACCCAGAGCACTTCGATAGAAAGGCTACGGTTGGGCGATTGTTGAGTGTTGGCAGGGTCAAGTTTTCAAAATGATGTTTACATCAAATGAAGTATCTCGTAACTTCATTTTATTTTGATAATATTTTAAAGATTTAATATATTCAAATCTTGTCTTATAGTCTCATCTATGTGATGAACTTTTGAAGCTAATTTATAACTTGAACGGTGGTAGTTCAAGTAGTATTTGGGAAAGATATAAGTATATTGGGGTATCTTGTAACTTCATCTTTTAAACTTATATCTAATTAATAATTGTCTTATGAATGACAAAGATTTTCAGAAAAACGTTGAGACAAGGTTAGATATATGAGATCACCTTGCAACGATATTTTTTTTATACAGTTATACACTGGGACTTTGTGTATATTATGCATGGAAGAGGACTTCCAATATTTTGAAAAGTATATATGTATATATATATACTGAATATTTTGCGACTTTATCGCATTAAGATATCAACTTGGTTCATTTCTTTTGACCAAGACTTTCATGAGTACTAAGAGAAGGCTCATATACTATTAATCATTATACATATTATTTTGGTGGGCTTGCTGTTCACCCTTGCTTTCTTCTTTCATCACACAACAACAGATAGAAAGGATGAACAGGACCAAGCTCCCGATTCGCAAGCGATTAGGAGACGTTCCGCAGTTTTCTAGAAGCATTGATGCCGCCGTAGCTGAGGTAGGAGCTACCAATAGGCTAGGCTTTCAACTTCTAATGTACCAGATTATGTATATTTATGAATTGTAATAATGGCAAAGAAATGTAAATTTATTCAGAAAACCTTTTAAGGTGTATTGGCAGATAATTGTGGAATAAAATGACTTGTGGTTATTTTTGGATGTTCATCTCTGAGACTATAACGTGTGGTGTGTGTGTTTATTGTGGGGTCACATTACAGAGTAGTTGAGTAATTATTAAGATTGGGTGTTATTAAGGGAAATGGAACTCGTGACAACCCGGATCCCCGACCCCGGATTTGGGGTGTTATAGATCATCTATGAAATCAATGAAGTATGAAAATCCACTGATGGCTTGTGTAGACATTGGTCCACATACATCTGTGTGTATCAATCCTAGCAAATCTGCAGCCCTCTCTCCATGTCCACTAAATGGAGATTTGGTCATTTTACCCAATAGACAAGACTCGCATATAGGATATGATTTAAAATCAAAGGGGTCAAGTAACCCTTCCTTATGCAATGTTCGCGGTCTATTTTCACTAATATGACCAAGTCCGTAGTGCCACAAGAAAGTGAGATTTTCATCATCCCTTTTTCTTTTATTAGTATGTTCAATTTGTAGTAAATTATGCTCTACGTCACATACATACAGACCATTGTTTAAAATACCACTTCCATAAAGAACGTTATCTTTAAGAATTGAACATTTATTATTCTGAATAACAAACGAAAATCCAGCCAAGTCTAACGTGGAATAGAAATAATATTCCTCACAATCGAGGGAACAAAATAACAATTATTTAGACCAATAGTCTTGCCCGTAGGCATATGTAAATGAAATGATCCTACAGCTTCAGCAACAACTCTTGCTCCATTTCCCATCCGTAGAATCACCTCCTCTTCTTCGAGAGTCCTACTTCTCCTTAGTCCCTGCAACGAATTGCAAATATGAGAACCACAGGCGGTATCTAATACCCAAGTAGAAATTTGACTTAGTGACATATTAACTTCGATCATGAACATACCTGAATCAGAAGCGGTAGTCTCACTACCCTTCTTCTTCTTCAATTCTGCAAGGTAAACCTTGCAGTTCCTCTTCCAGTGCCCCACCTTGTTACAGTGAAAGGAAACAGCTTTGCTCTTGGGGTCTTCAGCTTTTGGTGGAACCGGATTTTTCTCACCTACTTTCTTCTTCTCGGAAGGGTTCTTCTTCCTTTTCTTAGGATTGGAACCTTCACCAATTAGAAGAACAGAACTCTTCTTAGGGTGAAAATTCGACTCCGCAGTCTTCAACATGTTATGGAGTTCAGGCAAGCTGACATCCAGCTTATTCATGTGAAAGTTCACAACAAACTGCGAGAACGAACTCGGAAGTGATTGCAAGACCAAGTCTTGGCTCAGCTCCCCATCCATGGCAACACCAAGTTGTCCAAGACGTTCAATCAAATTGATCATCTTAAGTACATGGTCATTCACAGATGATCCCTCAGACATCCTACAACCGAATAGTTCCTTCGATATCTCATATCGAGCTGTCCTCCCTACCACATCATACAACTCTTGTAAATGCATAAGGATAGTGTGAGCATCCATATGCTCATGTTGCTTCTGTAGCTCAATATTCATGGAAGCTAGCATGATGTATTGAGCAACATTTGCATCATCTATCCACTTATGATACACAACATATTCATCATTATGTGCATCGCTAGCAGGTTCAGTAGGCTTAGGTGAGTCAAGCACATATTCCAGCTTCTCAACCCTGAGAACAATTCTCAAGTTTCGAAGCCAGTCAGCAAAATTAGGACCAGTCAACTTGTGAGCATCTAGTATACTCCGGAGTGATAGTATAGAAGACATAACGAATATAGTAAATCTGTAAATGATGAACACATAACAACACTTAGCAAATATTCAATTTCATTTCAAGACACTATATGAATCGGGTCTTTCACTACAAGAAAAATGTCCATAGACATCGGTTTTTGGCCGATGTCTATGATGTTTGACAACCGATGTTGATGTCGGTGATGTCTATTCTAGACATCGGCCAAAACCCGATGTCTTTACTTGCTTAGACATCGTTTCTGGCAAACTAGCTGATGTCCATGCATTGTTTTTTTATAAAAAATGTTAAAAATAAGTAATTTAATAAATAAATTACAACAATTACAACATATTAAACATATAATGAGCTATGTTTTTTGCCACATAGACATCGAATTTTTTCATTTAGGTGATGTAAAATCAGATATTAAATATTGATTTTTTACGTAAAGAGTGATGTCTATACTGGCTCATATACATCAGTTTTATCCCAAACAAAGTGATGTCTATGTTCAATTTAGACTTGAACATGTCAGTCTTTGACATCAGTTTTTTAGCAAAAAGCGACGTACTTTAACTTTTTTACATCAGTTTTTCTTTATTAAAATTGATGTACAATTGCTTTTAAGACATCAGTATTTATTCATTAAAGTGATGTACAATTTTTTTTTATATCAGTATTTATTCATTAGAAGTGATGTATTAACAAGTTTATAGACAAAATGTGTAAATTTTTGACATTTGTTATAAATAAAAGATTGTTACAAACCAAAATGAAAGACTAACTACATGTATAGATATAAATCAGGTACTAGTAACACTAAATTGGGTTTTTACACTTATGTATCTATCATATTTATCTCCTGAAGAGAGAAGCATGCATGAAAAATTACTTCTCTGCGGCAATGTATACATAAAGCTCTTTTGCATCTTCAAGATCAATCAAAGTAGACTGGATTTTAAACTTGAAGGCATCACTCTTTGAAACTGGTCATGTAGAAGTTATTTGAAGCCCAGTAGTGAATAACACCAATAGCCACAACAATAAGAAGAAGAACCAAAAGAAAAGTTGCCCCAATCTGTTGCAATATCATGTGAAGATTAGGTTAAAACGATTAGGTTAAAAAGGTCTGTTATAACATACCTGCTGCTTTCTCCTATTTATCTCTTCCTGTTTACAAATTCAAGAAACATGATATGAATTAATGAAAAGAGAACTAAAAATAAAAAAAATATATAGATTAGATTTAGAGAAACAAAGTTGTAGCTTGTTTCTTGCATACGATATCCTGTTGCAGACGTATGTTCTCTTCTATTAACACGTGCACTCAGGCTTCAAGATCATGATCATACGCCTAGCCAACCAGAAGTTATTTAAACAAACTTTAGAAACAGACTTGGTCTAGACCTTTTTTAGCCCATGTTTAAGTCTAAAATATTTAAATAGGCATACATCATTTTTGTGGATATTTCTTCTTATATAGAACTAAAACTAAATTATTATTTTTTACAACCACTTCACAAAGCATTATGCATCATTTGACATCTTCGATATTATTCCCTACAATAAATTGATCTCACTGAAAACAGATCGTACCTATCTCCTAGCCCTTGTCCTGGCAGCAGATTCTCTGTTTTTGATCATACGACACTGCTTTCTGTATATCACCTTCTCTGTTGGACCACTGGATCTCTCCGCTGCATTAACATACATAAGATTATTCACACTGTCAGATTGGTTTGCCCCAACACTGTCGAAGGAAACTGGACTTGCAGGTGACCCTTGCCTAAATCTACCTTCACCAGTATTGTTCAGCATCATCTCACCGTACCTAACTTCTCGTGGTTGATATCCACCAGGCATTTTTCCAACCCCTCCTGAAGCAACAACAGGCCTAACCATACAATCAGGTGTTTCAGATCCAAGTGCTCTCTTATTGTTATTCTGGTATGTAACACAGGACTGCTGTAAAGGAGGTGAATATCAGCATTGAAGTATTTTTGAAATGTTAAAAAAGAATTATGGCAATTAAAGAGTAAAATATGTTCCAAATATTGAGCAGGGATGCTATCAAGACAATGACCAAGACAATGTCTAAGATTGCTAGTGTCTGAACTCAACATGATGTATCAGATTATGCCATCAGCATTATGCTCATTCAGGAGATTAATGGAATATAACCAGCTACTACGTATCGAGACAGGGTACGCGATTGCTTCCTTTCAAAATCAAAGTCAAACTGAAAATTGCTTCAAGGAATGTCTCCAATTTGTGGGGATAACTGAGGCTATAATGCAGTTAATTATATGTAAGACTTATCAAAGCCATTAAGTACATAGATAAAATAGACATATTAGTAAGAAAAACACATCTATAATTTTGCACAATAATCTCAAACTTGTACAAATGAACGCGACAGGACAGCTCCATACATCTATTTGCGAATCAGACTTAAATCGCATACGAAATATAGCAAAGAAAACCAAAATTCTAATGATCAGTTCAGTAATCATTGGAGCATTAAGTAACTCATCCTAAAACTTGTCTACGCCATTACTAACATATTAACATAACAAAACAGTTGAACAACATACAATCCCGATTACTCTATCCATAAGCACATCCAAAAATACATTAATCCGGATTGTGCTCTCTGCTATTTTTCAAGTAGCCTGTAATAAATAGCACTAACAATTTTCAGCCATAATTAAAAATTTTCAAATTAAAGTTAAAAGTATATGAACAAATATTAAACCGATAAACAGGAGTCTTCACATATAAACGAGGTTACTAATACTTTGACTTTCCCATAAATGATGCAACCACAGGAGCTAAACGTGACAAGCCTATCACCATACACAAATGCATATATGTTTTAGGAGCAATGTTCTGCATCTTATAATATGTATAATACATTTTGTGCAAAGTGTACAGCTGATTCAACCACCGGTTGCACAACATTAAAATTAATTCCTTTTTTTGTAGTCTTCAATTTATCTACTGAGTAGGGAGACGAACTAGAAATGCAGTGGTTGAACTAATCAGCAACATCCACACAAGTCACACAACCTAAGTGGTAAGTTACATAAACTCCAGACCATAACTAAAAACAACTGAATCTCGAAAGTAACTCAAGTACCTTGACAAAATTATTCGACTGGACAGCTTTCCTCTGATCTACACCCTTAAAAACAAACTAATTTATAAATTCATAAAAACAAACAAATTCATAAATTCAAAATTATTGAATAACTATCATGTCTCATGAACACTGCATAGTAGCTACCACCTAATATAGACGCAAATGAGATCATATAAGAAATCAAAAAATTATGATCTGGTAAGTTTAAACTTTAAAGTTTGTTATTCTTAGTAATACTTTCAACTTCTTTCACGCTACTAAGATTAAATTCGCTACCCTTCTGACCATTTTAAACTATAAACGTAACTAAGATTCTATATAGGTAATTCTATACACATGAAGTATCTATAATAAGAAAAATTAAACAAAAATGTCTTAAATGAAATGAAATATAAGTACGTATATATTTAAAAATTACCTACACAAACGACGAACATCAAAAGACTGATTCTCGGTCGAACAAATCCTCCTTCAAGTCAAACAAATCCCCAACTAAAAGTAAGAAAAACCAAATTTAAAAAAAATTAGGGTTTTGAGTTTAAAAATCCCCAATTTACAACTTAATCTAACTAATTAATCGAGTTTACATATGAAGTTTTCTACCTTACTCACTTATAAATTCAAGTTTTGTAGTTTCAAATCAGGTGAATGAGATCCCAGCTCCGTATCAATTGAATAGAGTTGAGCCTCGAATTAAGTTTCAAGTCGAACAAATCGGGTGTAAGACTGAGTGAGCGATGGTGAGAAAGTATCGAGAGAGGAGTGAGTCATGTGTGTGTTTGATTTTAGTTGTGTGCATAGCGGAGGTGAGAGGGGAGAAATTAGGGTTCTTGAAGAGAGTCAAGAGAGAGAATATAGTTGTCAAGAAGAGAGTTGTGAGAATATAGTCTATCTGAAGATTGATTTGGGGGGAACAAAAATTTGGTTCAGGGGGGAGAATTTTGGGATTGGGGGGGAATGCAGACCTAAAACTGAATGAAAATTTGACTAAGGGGGGAAAGAAAAGGGGGGGCACGAAATTATTTTTTTTGGTGAATTTTAGACATTGGTTTAATTATAACCGATGTCTACAAAGAACAAAGACATCACAAAAACACGGGGTGATGTCAATACTTTTTTTAACATCAGTGGCAAAGTTAACCGATGTCTAATGTGTGATGTCTATTGATATTATTCTTGTAGTGTTTATTTATAAGTGGCTCCCACTAGTTTATCTAATTTATACAACCCTTAAGTGAAAATTAAGCATTCATAATGCTAGTGGGAATAGGGATCCTACATTACATCTTATGTTATTCCCTAATAAAACTTTAGCCTCTTGAATAATTGAGTTACGGCTGTAGCACGACAAACTCAATATTCTAAGTCAAGTCTAACCCAACATTTCGTATAATTGAATCAGTCTACAATGCCCCACCGGTAGCACGTAACGACCTTTAGATTCTAATTCAATGTACACATCTCTATATAATAGACAAGTATTTCTTATTTCGAAATCAAAGCCCTCGGCTGTAGCACGAAACAACAATGATTTAAAAATAAGAACCACTTTCTACCATGTTGGAAGGCTATGACCGACACAAGCCCGTTGTGTCATTGGCCAATTACTACTTGATATTATTTAATTTTAGAGGGATTATATTATGTTACAATCATAATCATATTATAAAGAGATTCTTCCTTTTAAATTAAATATTTCAAATCAATAATCGATAATCAGATGATTCCCAGATCGGGGGGAGCATTGTCAAGATGCGTCACTTAATACCCCTTTCTTACAGATAGAAATCTGTATTTGACAAAATCATCCTTTCTCTAAATATTGAAAATTCATATTTAATTACGTGTTTCATAAACACAAGAATCTCATGATTGTATTCATAATATTATTGTTAAGGCAAGAAACGATTCCTATTCTAGATTTTCTAGAGCACGCCTTATATTGATTTAAGTTCACCTAAATCTATCATCGCATGGTAAACATATGCATATATCTCATGTATAAAATTAAATAAACAAGTAAATGTAAAGTGCAATAAAGTAAATGTGTTTGGTTATGGCCCCATCCTATGTGATCTTTATCAAGCTCATGATAAAGATCAAGGTCAATCTAATATGGTGATGGAAATAAATTCAACTACTTATTACATAAGTCTTCTTCTTTGTTTAGACTTCTTGTATGCCTCGTCTTCTTCTTTGTATCACCTCCATTGGATAGCCTTCTTGAGTCTTCAATTACATTACATAGAATGAAAGTAAAACTAATCTAATGAACTTACAAGAATAACTCAAGTTACATTCGAGATTTATGATTACAAAGATTGACGACATGCAAGTCGTTTTTAAAACCAAAACCAAAACCAAAACCATTACACTAAGGTCGAAAGGCCATAATCATCCACCATGCTCATACAACACATTAAATCATGTTAAAACACATAATCTGATCTTAACATATCATATTATCCATGATTTAATCATAAAAAAAATATGACAAAAATCAGAAAAATCAGAATCAAATCAGAAAAACAAGAATCACTGTTTGCGTAAATCGGACACCAGACCCAGATTTCAGCAAATCTGCAGCAACCAATTCAGAATCCGTATCTAATATGATTCTCATAATTAGAACAAACATAAATCATGTATATATCAGTATATATACAGATTACATAATCATCTTATGCTTATACAACTCACATGAATATCATATATTCAAAACCATACATATATAAGCATATTATATCAACATCAAATCATGGCGAATCACGTACATGCTCATATATCGAAAATAGTTAAACACATAAACGAATTAAAAACTTTTTGCAAGTAGCTATGATGCCTTTGAAGGGTTTTAGCACATAAACGCAACGAAAACGTAAATTTAAATCTTAAAAAAAACCGAAACCCTCCGCAGGATCCATGCGAAAAATAATATTTAATTCGTAGTTCAGTATGTTTACCTTAAGAAGCTTTACGTTAATGGAAATATGGAGGTCTTTAATAGCGATCCAAGAACGATGAATAGAAATCACTAGCAGCTGCTCCTCAAGTGTGAAGCACTCCACCGGTATCCACCAAGAGTACAATATGATGGAGGAGGAAGAGGTTGAGAGAATTAGTTGCCTCCCTCTTGTTCTACTTTAGAATTAGGGTTAATTATTTGGGTTGAGGCAAATAGGGTTTATAATAGTATATTTAAAGGCAAAATTTTCAGCTGAAAATTTTCCATAAAATATTATTATTATTAACCCTTTAATTGATTATTCTTATTAACCAATTAACTAATAATTAAAACACCTTTTAATCATTAATCCCTTTTCTAAACACTTTAGAAAAATAATTCTCTCACTTGATTTGATTTCCAAAATTAAATTCTTAATTAATAATATTAAGAATTAATTAAATCTCATTTAATCAATTATTAAATCTGCTAATTAATTATTTATTTCACAAATAATAATTACCAGCCATTATTAATTAATTCCTCCACCATTAAATCATTCTCTTTTATGGTGTGACCCTGTAGGTTCAATATTAAGCCGGTAGTAGAAATAAATAATAATAAAACTATTTTATCATTATTTATATAAATTTTCTAATTCATGAAATATGATTAATTAATAAATTAATCATATTTATGCTACATCGTAAGGGATACTTCTCAGCATATCGCGACTATCCGGATAATACGAATTCACTGCTTAGAATACCCAGAACCTATTCAGTGAGTAGTTACCGTACAATAAATTCCTTCTACCCTGCAATGTCATGATTAAATACAAGGCATGGAACTTGTGTCAAGCCTATCTTATTTAATCATTTGCTTTCTCATTCACTATGCTTAGTTCTATTTAATGTAAATTAGAAACTCCTTTCTAATTTCATTCACTCTGGCCAGAGATTCCTGAACTAGCATAATTGGATCAGCATTGAACATTCTCTTCCTTCACTGGAAGGGGTAGATCCTTTATTGATCATACACTATCTTCGTGTACAAATTCCTATACCCAGTAGAGCCCTTATAATTGTCCCTGGAGACTAAGAACTAAACCAAAGCATAGTTCAGTGTACACAAGATGACTATGATGACCTCAAGTCTAATGATACTTGTACAACTATCACTATGTGAACAACTGCTGACACATGAGTGAACTCCATCAGTTATTCAGCTGTGTGAGTCATGTTCAGTGAACTTATTCTATAATAAGCACCTACATACTAGCTATAGTGTCACCACACAAATGTCTATGAGAACAGACATCCATCATAATGAAGCAACCATAGTATGTACCGATCTTTGCGGATTACTAATTACCAGTTAGTAATCCTACGACCAGGAAATATTTAAGTTTAGAGTTAGCATCTTTTAGGTCTCATTATTATGATCTCATCATAATCCATAAAAAGCTTTACTCTAAACTATGGTATATCTTATTTAAACACTTAAATAGATAAAGCCCGTAATAAAACCAAAACAAGTCTTTTATTAATATCAATAAAATCAAAACAGATTACATAAAAGTTATTCCTTAATCATCATACATGATTGGACTTAGGACACATCTCTTTCAACTCTGACTCTTAAGTCATGAGACTAGTGTAGTGAGAAGTAGTGAGACTACTTATAAAAAGAACAGAGAGTTTAGAACTTTTTTTACTGAAAGACTTTTTCTGCAGGTCTTAGTGAAGTCTCATATTCTACCTGTTGAACTCATCACTGAAGCTTGAAGTTGCAGATATTGTTCTAAATGGACAATGATAAAAGCTTGAACAACGAGCATCTAGCTAAATCGTTCCACATAGAGATAATGTCAAAATGGGGGAGAATATATCTAAATGCAAAAATAGATGTTGGATTTTGACAGACAATAATACTCTCTTCTTGATAGGGGGAGAGAAGAGTAAATCTAAATGCACTGGTGGTACACATTTTACAAGGGAAAAGATATGTAAATCTCCATACAATGCTGATGCAGATAATAATGAAGACATGTATAGAAGTAAAGTTTGTTACACTCACAGAAGAAAACAAAATGGGGAGATTGACTTCTGCATTTAGTTAGAGTTTTGACATCATCAAATAAAACTTGTGCATAATTTTATAATGAACAAGTTGGGGGAGATTGTAATATATAAGTGATGATGTCAAAGAGTACTGAAGATGATAACATCATTGGTGTTCCTGATCAAAATGTGAAGAAAAATCTAAATGGACATCTGATCTAAGGAGAATAATGAACTATTACATTCATATTCATTTTAAACTTGGGGTTAGTCTTGTTAACAAGCATGAATTTGTGTTAAGCAATCTTGTAATAACCCCAAAAATTTTGGACTTTTTGTAACCCTTATAAATAGTGATTTTGCTGATTAAGAAAACTTTTCATGCCACACTATGTAGGAGTTCTTTTATTGATATTCTGAGATCTTATTAGTACTCCATATGGTATATAAGTGTATGTAAAGATCGTCAGAATCCAAATTCGAACACTTAGTTTTTTCCCGAAAATCCACCAGATACCGAAAGAATTGAATATAAGGTAACATGATTAAAAGGATTTAATTCAAGGATTATAAGAGAGGATCATAAAAGGAATATAAAAGATTCTAAAAGGTTTAGGGGAACCCAAGTAATGAGATCCCGAATATGATCCTTCAGACGATCAATGAGAACGAGAGTTAAGCGAACCGTAAAACAAATATACGACCAAGGGACAAGCACATACAAGTAGAATGGGTAGGAAGCTTCCAAGAGAAGCTAAAACATGTGGTTAAAGGTTAAGACAACCTTACACCACAAGAAGTGGACATGTGGCTTATTGATGATGCAAGCAATGAGGTAATTAAAAAGCAAAAGCAAGACATTTTGTAAGGTTGATTTACAACCAAGTAAATTCATTTCACTTTCCAAAAAATCAACCAAGCACCATTCAACTTCTCTCCCCCATTCCAAGCTTCAAAGCTCTCGGCCAAAACAAACCCAGAAACTTCAAACTGTCATATCTCCTTCAATACTCACTCAAATGTTGTGTTCTATAGCTCGTTGGAAACTCATATTTACAGTTCTTTCAATCGTACTTTTAGAAACTTCAAAGCCTAACTTTATGTTCTTGATTTCTTTGGAAAAATCAAGCTTGTAGGAGGTTTCCTAGCAACTTAACACCTCCCAAGGAAGGTATAAACTTCAAACCATAGCCTTTACTTTTATTATTAGTGAGTTTGATGGTTGGTTTTCTAAATGAGAAGCATGATCTTTGATTATTAGAAGTTTGATTTGAATTTGGAGTGATTTGGTGAATGAATCTTGTTATAGTTAATAGAACTTGATTGTGGTTGGTTGATATGAAGAATCTGGAGAATAAGGACTGGTATAGTATTATTTAGTTGAGGTTTTGATGTGTTAATAATTGTGGGTTGTTTGATGAGGTTTTGGTGTAGTGAGAAACTTGGAAAACTCGTAAACATAGCCGTCGTAATGCCCGTTTTCCTTAGACTGTTGTACATGAATCTCGGACCAGATAACTCACTGACCAATCTGTAAATTTTCCATTTTTAGCTAGATCATGTCGTAAGCTTCGTTTTGGTATATGGTTCGCTTAGATCCGATTTACGGTTTAGGAGAAACGACCGTTTTAAGTTACGGTGTTTCGTGAACGAACCTTTACCCCTCGCTTAACTTTGAAACCCTGTTTAAGGACCTTAAAAGACTAATTGGATTACGAAACAATTATGTAGGGTGGCTTAGGCAGTTGGTAGAGTATTCGCGAAAGATTTGCCTTAAAATTTGAAATGGTTAATTTATTAAAATTGGTGGAGCCGAGGGTACGCAAGCGATTAACGCAAATCGTTAAGTGTATAAGCGACCGTAAGCGGCCGTTAGGGTATGAGTGAGTTTTGACTAGTTTTTTAAGCGACCGTGGTCTAATTCCAGATTATATTGTTGTTCATAGGTTACCGGACCCAGTCTAAGCTTAAGTCTATACCGGAACACTCAGGCAAGTTTTCTACCCGTATAACTGTTGTTGTGATGTATATATATATATATATATATGCATTATCTTGTGATAAGTGCATGATTATTATTAGCAAAGTCTTGCGATATATTGGAGCATATTGATATGATATATATATATATATATATGCATGTCTGTTTCGTAATCTTGATATCTTGTTATCGATTCAATTGTTTATAAACTGCATAATACCTATGCTAGAGATAAGCAATACTTGTGTATACCCTTATTATAGGGGACCTAGAGTTGAACATTTTCCTAAACCGGGAGGCGATGTTCCCGAGTATATTATATATATATATATAGTTTTCAAAATTATTAAACGAATAATTTTTATTCGATAGTTTTATATTATAAATGAATATTATTTTGAATATTCATTCGAGGACTTATGACTCCGCTTATTTTATTTAATGAATATTATTTTGAATATTCATTCGAGGACTTATGACTCCGCTTATTTTATTAAATAATATTTTTTATTTTATTAAAGAATAATGTTTCGATATTTACCAAGTATTCGTAAAATAATTGATACTATCAAATCATTCTTACTTTAAATATTTCTAGAGATTATTTTCAAACTTTATCAAAACTATTTTTGGAAGGTTAGAGCGGATCCCAAAACTCGTTTACAAATTTAAGATCTTCCTTTCAAAGGGGATTTAAATACTCGCTCAAAAATCTGAGGGATCTGACTCCGTGATTTATTTTTATATTCGCAACAAGGTTGCTGTTTTGATAAAAGAGTTTTTGATTACTTACCCAACACTCGGGAAGTAAAATTCTTGAAATAAGTTAATCCATTAACAGGCATCACCTGGGAAATATCGGTGAGTTTTCCTTTCCAACTAGATACGACTTCTTGGTGGAGCCCTATCAACAAGTTTCTACTTGGGGAAAGGGGGGACGAGCTTTACGTTTCAGAGTCATGGATTTCATCTGAACTAGGAGTGGTGTAAGTGGTCGAGTGGCACCGGCCGAGCCTTATTATATTGGCCCAAATGGCCCGAAAGTTCCGCTAAGACGGTCCATTCCTTGGGATTCCAGTGTTTGGTTGACAAGTAAATCCGACTGTTCTCCTCTACATGTAGAAAATGGTGGGTTTGCACTACTGCGACTTATCATCGTGTGTGGTCTTCCTGGCGCGACAAACTCCCGTAATGAGTTCATCATCTAGTTGGATATTTCTGCAACACTACCCAGAGCACTTCGATAGAAAGGCTACGGTTGGGCGATTGTCGAGTGTTGGAGGGGTCGAGTTTTCAAAATGATGTTTTCATCAAATGAAGTATCTCGTAACTTCATATCATTTTGATGATATTTCAGAGATTGATTCTATACAAGTTTTGTCTTGTAACTTCATCTGTGGGATGAACTATTTATACCTTGAACGGTGGTAGTTAAAGTAGTATTTGAAAAAGATATAAGTACATTGGAGTATCTTGTAACTTCATATTTTCAACACTATATCTAGTAAATGATTATCTTATGCATAACAAAGATTTTCAGAAAAATGTTGAGTCGAGGTTAGATATATGAGATCACCTTGCAACGATATTTTATACAGTTATAAACTGGAATTCTATGTATATTATACATGTCAGAGGATTTCAAAGATTTGAGAAGTATATATGTATATATATACTGAATATTTGGCGACTTCGTCGCATTAAGATATTAAACTTGGTTCATTTCTTCTTGACCAAGACTTTCATGAGTACTATGAGAATGCTCATATATTATTAATTATTATATATATTATTTCGGTGGGCTTGTTGCTCATCCTTGCTTTCTTCTTTCATCACACAACAACAGATAGACAAGATGAACAAGATCAAGCTCCCAATTCGTGAGCGGTTAGGAAACGTTCCGCAGTTTCCTGTAGGCGTTGATGCCGTTGTAGCTGAGGTAGGAACTACCAATAGGCTAGGCTTTCAACTTTTGTTGTGCCAGACTTATGTATATTTATGAATTATAATAATGGCAAGGGATATGTAAATTTATTCAGAAACCCTTTTGAGGTGTAATGGCTTATAATTATGGAATAAAATGACTTGTGTTATTTTTGGATATTCATCTCTGAGACTATAACTTGTGGTGTGTGTGTATATTGTGGGGTCACAGTACGCAGTAGTTGGTTTATTATTAAGATTAAGTATTATTAAGGGAAATGGAACTCGTGACAACCCGGATCCCCGACCACGGATTTGGAGGTGTTACAGAAATGGTATCAGAGCCAAGCGTTATAAATCTCAGAGATGATGCGTCGTTAAAATGATAAGTTCACTAAGATAATAAGAACTCTTGCCAAGTTCATAGTCGGACTACCTAACGTAGTACTGACAGTTAAAACCCTTATGGGAACCCTTATAAATATCGTGATAGAAGCGTAGTTCGTTATCGTATATGGTAGTGGGACTCCAAACCCTGAGGTTGAGGAGCAACAACGTGATGATGTTTTATTAGTTATTGCAGATCAGATTGTGGATCCGATAGAGCGTCCTAATACGGGACCGGATGATGTTCATATTGAGGATGTAGCGGTTGAGGATGTTGTCCTAGAAGGGATTATTGCTGAGAAGGATCCCGTGGAGGATCCTGACAAGAAAGAATAAAGGACCACTGAGGAGTTGATGACCATGGTTAGGGCGACTACCAGAGGTAGGATTGGCCGGTCACTACCGGAGGATCGTTCAAGTTTGTAAAGACAGTAGCCCCTTTAACGCGGCTTACTCGTAAGGCTGAGAAGTTCGAATGGACAGAGAAATGCGAGAACAGCTTTTAAGAACTAAATCAAAAGTTGGTGATGACCCCTATGTTGGCGTTGTCGAATGGAAAAGGAGATTTTGTGATGTGTAGTGACGCTTCACATAAGGAATTAGGGTGCTTCTTATACAGCACATCAAGGTAATCTCGTACGCGTTAAGACAATTAAGGGAATATAAAATTCGATGTCCCCACCCATGAGCTTGGGCTCGTGGAAATAATTTTTCTCTAAGGATTGGAGGCACTACTTGTAGGGAGAGAAGTGCGAGATTTACACAAGCCATAAGTGCTCTAGTGCATTTTCACACAGAAAGAGCTCAATATGCGCCATAGGAGGTGGTTAGAGCTAATCAAGGATTACGATTATGAGATTTTTTATCATCCAGGGAAAGCCAAAATGGTGGCTAATGCCCTTAGTATAAAAGAGAGACTCAAGATGAAAATGTCATTGGGAGAGTTAATAAGAGATTTTGAGAAAATGGAAATAGAAGTGAAGGTAAACGGAGCCGGTACCGAAAAGCTGTTTGTACAGCCCGAATTATTGGAAAAGATCATATTGTGCCAAGAAAAGTGATGAATGAAGGTAGAGAGCCAACAAATAGAGAAGAGATTAATACCGAGAAAGATGATAAGGGAATAATGAGGTATTCCTACAGAATTTGGGTTCCAAACATTCAAGAGCTTAAGGACGGAATCTTAGATGAAAGCCATAGTTTGAGGAATAAGATTAAGGGAAAACCTTGAATGTGATAATCAGGGAGGTCGCAATCAAGATGTAAGGAACCCAAAACATAATTAAGTGGAAAACAAGGATTTTTAGCGTATAAGATAACCCCAATTATGGGAGAAGGATGAAACATTTCATACTAAGAAAACAAAAGTCGAGTAAGGAAAGGAGACCCGAGACGGTACTCCTATATGGCAATTCATGGACCTGTCTAAACAGAATTTAGACTATTATCCCCAACGACCACCCTGAGGAAACAATGCGGTGGGAAATTCTTTCAGGACCTTTAAGTCGCTAAGCTCTCAGAGTTTCAAGGAACAAGTTGACCCAGTCGAGGCAAGAGCCTGGCTAAAGGAAATAGAGGAATTATTTGATATTCTAAATGATTGACGGAGCGCAAAAGACTATTTTTCCACTCACCTTCCTAAGAGAGAGGCCACCCGCTGGTGAAAGGCCAAGGAAGGCACGGAGCCAGAGGTTATAATTAACTGATTAAAGTTCAGTTAATTATTTTCGGGAAAGTACTTCCCAAGGATAAGGAGATAGTGTAAAAGCTTTAGAGCCTGAACAAAGGCGGACAAGTATGATGAATCATGAATCTAGGTTGTGAAAGTCATCAAGGTTCATCTGACGGACATGAATCCAGAATGATGGGATGTTTGAAATCAATGGTTATGTTGTGTTGGTTCATGAAATGATGGTAAGAGAAAGGAAAATAAAAAGAAACTGAAGTGGAAAGGAATATAAAGGCAATAGAGTTTAAGGAATGATAAGGGAGTTGGGTATGAGGAAATCCTAAAGACTCGTAGCAACAGAAATAGAAAAGTATGTAATCGTCAGGATGAGGGTGATTCACCATGAGTTAAAATTGATGGTTGAAGGCATAAGAGATATATATATATTTTATCCCCTTTAAGTTGGGAGGATTCGAGGAAACTTTGAGATAGATCGATGGATTAATAAGAAAACACGAATGGACTTAGGAGACATGATAACAAGAAATTAGGAAAATGGGATGAAGGAAATGACCTTCAAAAATGTGAAGTGTATGTAAGACCTGTGACTTGATGCCCAAAAAGAGAAACACCAAGTATAGAAGATATCTCAACATTGAGATGACTGTTGAGATAAAAAAACAAAAATACATGAGGATTTAGTGAAAAGAAGTTCACATTGAACACGACCAATATCTTCCAGAACGTCCCTGCTATCATTACCAAATCGAGCAAGAAAAGTGAATAACCATTGTTATCTTTTAGAGGCCATATGGATTTACCTCATTTTGAATAAGGATGTTATTGTGAAATTAGGCATAGACTATCGAGGTGAGAATGATTGAATAAGATACCCTTATCAGGGATATATAACTTGAATTATCTATGGAATGATGCAAGTACCTTTTAAAGGTGGAATTAAGGATAGAACCTCGATAACTTGAGATGAACCATGGGGGGAATGCATAAAGGTTGGCATTTCACCCTTAATAGGGAAATTATGAGTTTGGGTAGTACAGAATGAAGAACTAAGGCAACAACAACCTTTAAATATCAGTGAAGAAAGTTTTCAGAACTATATAGACAATGGTTCTAGTATTAGTAAATGGTATTTTGATATTCCCTGTATCTAGGGAATACAGGAGGAGCGATTCAAGGATAACCTTAGAGGTCTTACAAGGAAAAAGGTAATATTCAAAGTTCTGAGGAATATAAATTTTGATAAAGGAAATATTACGTAATTATAATAATGTCAGGTGGGGCACGTGTTGAACCATAAGAAAGTATAGATCGACCTAATGAGGGTTGAGATTGGTGAAAACAAGAAGGACCCAAGATAAGAGACGTCCTAAGTATGATCGAGAGTTAGTCGTGGCAATGTTCACATCTAAGCAGTGATTGAAATGAGGTAGAAAATTTAGTTGGAAGTGGTTAAAATGACATTCATTTTAAGGAAATTTTACTATCAGGAAAGGCCAAAGAGGTGGCCGACACTCTAAGTGTAAAAGAGCAATTATAGGCGCTCATGCCAAAAAAATATAGTGATGATGGTGAGAAGTGGCATTTTATACCACTTAGAACGTCTTAAAATGGCTTAAATTGGTGTCTTGAAATCAAGTATTTTGTGTATTTGATGCGTTTTTCTAATGTTTATGCATTTCAGGGTTTTAGTTGCATTTCGGGGGAGGAATCATCAAGAATAAGCCTTGGCATGTGTTCACCATTGCGAGAGGAAAGAAACGGGCAGACTACAGCGAAGAAACGGAGCGAAATCAGAATTTTTCCAGTAGAGGTCTGAGCGCCCGCTCAGCATTGCTGAGCGGCCGCGCAGCAAGCTGAGCGCCCGCTCAGCTATGCTGAGCGGCCGCGCAGGGTCGGGAAAAAAGATAAATTATTTTAGGACTTCTACTTCTGTTTGGTTTCCACTTCTATGTAATCTGAGTTTTATGGGACTATTATATAAGTAGATTTGAGACGTTTTCACAAGGGGGGATTGAAGAAGATTGTGTTTTTACGCGAGGAGCGAAGGAGATAAGGAAGAAGACCGATTTAGCACACCGCAACGAAGAGGAAGCATATATTCTTGTGATTCTTCTTTCGTTGTAACGTTGGATGCTAGTTTTCTTACTTTGAACTTATTTACTCTTGTGACGTACTCTGTTTTTATATAATTAGTTTAGTTATTATTTTCTTATGTTTGTTTATCATGATTTCATATGAACCCATGATGACGATAAGTGCTATTATGGGCTAATCGTGATCATGGGGTTGCAATGGATTTATTATAGAATTCTTTAGTTAGTTGTTTAATGCTTTAGTGTGTGATGATTGCATGATATCTAGTATTGGTTGTGCGTATTCGTCTTATGTGCGTCGCGAACATATAAGATAGGGTGTTAATCTCTTGTGAAGTGACGGTGGATCTTGGGATTTAGAACTTGCCATGCTAGCATAGGTTCATGTACGTTGTGCATGATTAGTGGGTAACTCTAATAGTTTTATTTGCCCTATGTAATCAAAAGGAATAACTTGTGCTTAAATCGTTGTGTTGTCAATTTCTGTAGACATATGGGAACTCAACATAATTGATGACTATTCAACTTCTATCTTAATTGTGGATGCTTGGTAGAATGGTATTAGTACAATGAAAGTTGGCTTTTATCAGTTTCGTGTTATTCGGTTAATATCATCACTATCACATGCTAAAGGTAATAACAATGGCTATAGAAGGAAGTAATAATGAAGTTGTGATCTCATGAGTGTTTTATTATTGATAAATTGAAGTGTTAGTTAAGTGATTAATTAAGTAGTTAATTATAGTTAATATTTAATCAACAATTTTAAGTGTTAGAGTCTTAACATTGAGAAGTAATTATACATTGGTGAGTGAGTTTAATTAGACAATAATTTAGTCTGAGTCTCTGAGGGAACGAACTAGAAAGTATTCTATATTACTTGCGAACGCGTATACTTGCGTGAATATTAGCGCGTGTTTTCGCCCTAACAAGTTTTTGGCGCCGCTGCCGGGGACTCGGCGTATTTGTTTAGTTTATGTACTTACCATCATTGGTCATTAGGACTCAGTGATTAGGATGTAGTAGTTACTTATTTTTCAAGCTGGGAGATCGTATTATTCAAGCTGATCCAGCTCTTATGGATTTTTCTCGGCCTAAAATTGATGACATTCAGTCAAGCATCCTTCATCCGGCTATTCAAGCTAACACCTTTGAAATCAAGCCGGGCACTATTCAGATGGTGCAGAATTCTGTTTCTTTTGAAGGAGCGGCAACTGAAGACCCCAATATGCACATAAGGAATTTTGTCGAGATCTGCAGCACTTTTAAGTATAATGGCGTGACTGATGAGGCTATCAAGTTGAGGCTTTTCCCATTCTCACTGAGGGACAAGGCTAAAGACTGGTTACATTCTGAACCAGCTGGGTCCATCACTACGTGGCAAGATCTTGCGCAAAAGTTTCTGGTGAAGTTTTATCCGATGGCAAAGACTGCTGCTATGAGGAGTGCTCTTACTCAGTTTGCGCAGCAACCTACAAAATCTATGTGCGAGGCTTGGGAACGCTACAAGGAAATGTTGAGAAAATGTCCACATCATGGAATGCCGGATTGGATGGTGATCACTGGTTTCTATAATGGTTTGGGGGCCCAATCTCGGCCCATGCTCGATGCAGCAGCTGGAGGCGCCTTATGGGCTAAAAGCTATACTGAGGCGTATAATCTTATATAGACGATGGCTGCAAATGAGCATCAAAACCCAACTCAGAGGATGATGTCAGACAAGGTAGCAGGTATTCTGGAAGTTGATGCAGCCACCGCTATTGCAGCCCAGCTCCAAGCGCTATCAATGAAGGTTGATTCTCTGGCTACGTATGGAGTTAATCAAATAGCTATGGTTTGTGAGCTTTGTGCAGGTTCTCATGCTACGGATCAGTGTTCTCTTGTCAATGAATCTGTTCAGTATGTGAATAATTATCAGCGACAACAGCAGCCTGTGCCAGCGACCTATCATCCTAACAACAGAAATCATCCAAATTTCAGCTGGGGGAATAATCAGAATGCTATTTAGCCACCATATCAGCAAGGAGTGAGTAAATAGTTTAACCCACCTGGATTCCAGCAACCACAGCAGTATGCTATAAGGCAATCATATCCTCAACAGGGAAGTGCAGCTGCACTTACTAGTGCTGATTTTGAGGAACTTAAGCTGTTGTGCAAGAGTCAGGCGGTTTCTATCAAGACCTTGGAAAATCAAATCGGTCAATTAGCCAATGCAGTGCTCAATTATCAACCTGGCACTCTTCCCAGTGACACGGAAGTACCAGGTAGGAAGGAAGCTAAAGAGCAAGTCAAGGCTATTACCTTAAGGTCTGGAAAAGTAGCTGATGCTGAAAAGGCAAAAGAAGTAGAAGCTGAAATTAGAGGTGAAGAATCTAAGCAAAAGGAGAAAGCGGCGGAACCAAGGAAGACTACTGTTGAACACACTCTGCTTGAGGCTAATACAGGGGAGAAACAGCTCTATCCTCCACCACATTTTCCTAAGAGATTGCAGCAACAAAAGCTGGATAGACAGTTTGGGAAGTTTCTGGAGTGTTCAAGAAACTTCACATCAATATACCTTTCGCTGAGGCTCTGGAACAAATGCCCAGTTATGCGAAGTTTATGAAGACTATTCTTTCAAGGAAGGATAAACTGGATGACCTTGAAACCGTTGCTCTCACGGAAGAATGCAGCGTTGTTCTGCAGCAAAAGTTACCACTGAAACTGAAAGATCCAGGAAGCTTCACCATTCCTTGCACCATTGGCAATCTGACGTTTGACAAGTGCCTTTGTGATTTGGGAGCAAGCATTAATCTGATGCCGTTGTCGATCTTTAAAAAGCTGGATCTGCCTGATCCAAAACCCACATACATGTCGCTACAATTGGCTGACCGTTCCATTACTTACCCAAGGGGCATAGTTGAGGATGTGCTCGTCAAGGTGGATAAGCTCTTCTTTCCAGCAGATTTTGTTATTCTGGATTTTGAGGAAGATAAGAAGATTCCCATAATCTTAGGAAGGCCTTTCTTGGCTACTGGCCGTACCTTGATAAATGTGCAAAAAGGTGAACTTACTATGCGGGTCCAAGATCAGGATGTGACCTTCAACGTATTCAAGGCAATGAAATTCCCTATAGAAGATGAGGAGTGCTTAAAAGTGGATGTGATTGATTCTGCGGTTACTTCGGAACTCGATCACATGCTAATGTCTGATGCATTGGAAAAGGCCTTAGTGGGGGATTTTGACAGCGATGATGAAGATAGCAACGAGCAATTACAATATCTGAACGCTTCTCCCTGGAAGCGAAAGCTGGACATACCATTTGAATCTCTTGGTACTTCTGACCTTAAGAACGCTGAAGGGAAGCTTAAACCATCAATAGAGGAAGCACCTACCTTGGAGCTCAAGCCATTACCTGAGCACTTGAGGTATGCTTTTTTAGGTGATTCATCTACGTTACCTGTTATTATTTCATCTGACCTTTCAGGTAGTGAGGAAGACAAGCTCTTAAGGATTTTGAGAGAATTCAAATCGGTTATAGGATGGACCATAGCAGACATCAAGGGGATAAGTCCTTCATATTGATTGCATAAAATTCTGCTAGAGGAAGGTAGTAAGCCAACTGTGGAACAGCAGCGAAGACTGAATCCCATCATGAAGGAGGTGGTGAAGAAAGAAATTCTGAAATGGCTAGATGCAGGCATCATTTATCCTATTTCTGACAGCTTGTGGGTGAGCCCCGTACAATGTGTACCTAAGAAGGGAGGTATCACTGTGATCGCAAATGAAAAGAATGAGCTCATCCCTACTCGAATAGTTACAGGATGGAGAGTATGCATGGATTATAGAAAATTGAACAAAGCTACAAGGAAGGATCACTTCCCTCTTCCATTTATTGATCAGATGCTTGACTGATTGGCGGGTCATGAGTATTTTTGTCTTCTGGATGGTTATTCCGGTTATAATCAGATTTGTATTGCACTAGAGGATCAGGAAAAGTCTACCTTCACTTGTCCATTTGGCACGTTTGCTTCTCGCAGAGTTTCATTTGGGTTATGTGGCGCCCCGGCCACCTTTCAGAGATGTATGATGGCTATATTCTCTGACATGATTGGAAATAATATCGAAGTGTTCATGGATGACTTCTCCGTCTTTGGACACTCATATGATGAATGTTTGAATAATCTGCGCGCCGTACTCAAAAGATGCGTGGAAACTAATTTGGTGCTCAATTGGGAGAAATGTCATTTTATGGTGCGTGAAGGCATTATCCTTGGGCATAAGGTCTCTAGCAAGGGCCTGAAGGTGGACAAGGCCAAGGTGGGAGTCATTGAAAATCTTCCCCCACCTAATTCTGTGAAAGGAATCCGTAGTTTTCTTGGTCATGCGGGTTTTTATCGGCGATTCATCAAGGACTTTTCAAAGATATCTAAGCCGTTATGCAATTTGCTTGAGAAAGATGTGCCTTTCAAATTTGATGATGAATGTTTGGCAGCATTCGAGACTCTCAAGAAGAGTTTGATCACTGCACCAGTTATTACAGCACCAGATTGGACAGAACCGTTTGAGATGATGTGTGATGCGAGTGATTATGCGGTAGGTGCAGTTCTGGGACAGCGCAAGAAAAATCTCTTCCATGTGGTCTACTATGCGAGTAAGACTTTAAATGGTGCCCAATTGAACTACACCACTACTGAGAAGGAGCTTTTGGCAATAGTCTTTGGTTTTGAGAAATTTCGATCTTATCTGCTTGGTACGAAAGTAACAGTATTCACTGATCATGCAGCTATTCGCTATCTGGTTTCTAAGAAGGATTCGAAGCCGAGACTCATTCGTTGGGTGCTTTTACTTCAGGAATTTGAGTTAGAGATCAAAGATAGAAAAGGTACTGAGAATCAAGTAGCTGACCATCTCTCTAGGTTGGAGAATCCCGATTCTACTTCACAAGATAGGACGTTAATCAATGAATCTTTTCCGGATGAGCAGTTGTTTGCAATTCAGGAGGAAGAATTATGGTTTGCAGATATTGTAAACTATCTCGTCAGCAATATAATGCCTCCTAATTTGACATCCGCTCAGAAGAAGAAGTTTTTGCATGAGGTGAAGTGGTATATGTGGGATGAACCATATTTTTTTAGATAGGGAGCTGACCAGATCATCAGGAGATGTATCCCGTTCTGTGAGATGGAGGGGATATTACGAGACTGCCATTCCACGGTTTATGGTGGACACTATGGTGGTGAGAAGACGGCAGCTCGTATTCTGCAAGCAGGTTTTTTCTGGCCTACTTTGTTTAAGGATGCTCATCAGTTTGTTTTAAGGTGTGATCGTTGCCAAAGAGTGGGAAATTTGTCAAGGAAAGATGAGATGCCATTAAATGTGATGCTTGAAGTCGAGGTCTTTGATGTGTGGGGAATCGATTTCATGGGGCCTTTTATCTCGTCTTGCAATAATCAGTACATCTTGCTGGCAGTCGATTATGTCTCAAAATGGGTCGAAGTTAAAGCTTTACCGACAAATGATGCAATGGCAGTGCTAAATTTTCTTCAAAAGCAGATTTTCACAAGGTTTGGAACACCTCGGGTAATCATAAGTGATGAAGGATCGCATTTTTGCAACCGTAAGTTCACTTCTATGATGCAGCGTTATAAGGTGAATCATTGAGTAGCTACTGCCTATCATCCGCAAATAAATGGTCAAGCGGAAGTGTCTAACAGAGAGATAAAGCGCATTCTACAGAAGGTTGTTTGTCCGTCAAGGAAGGATTGGTCTTTCAAGCTCGATGAAGCTGTTTGGGCTTACAGAACAGCATACAAAACTCCACTTGGGATGTCACCGTTTCAGTTGGTGTACGGTAAGGGATGTCATCTACCTGCGGAGCTTGAGCATAAGGCCTACTGGGCATTGAAGAAGTTGAACCTGGATTTAGATGCAGCTGGTAAGAAAAGAATGCTTCAGCTTAATGAACTTGATGAATTTCGACTTCAAGCGTACGAAAATAACAAAATGTATAAGGAAAAAGTGAAGAGGTGGCACGATAGGAAGCTACATCCAAAGTTATTTATGCCAGGGCAACAAGTTCTCTTATTTAACTCTCGGCTCCGACTTTTTCCTGGGAAGTTGAAATCAAGGTGGTCTGGACCTTTTATTGTCAAAACTGTGTTTCCACATGGAGCGGTGAAAATTTTTGAGAATAATCCGGACCAAGCATTCAAGGTTAACGGTCAGCGGTTGAAGCACTACTATGGGGACATGGCAAACCGAGAAGTGGTTAGTGCCATTTTGTTGACTACTTGAGAAGGGTACGAAACGTCAAGCTAATGACGAAAAAGAAGCGCTGCGTGGGAGGCAACCCATGAATTGTTGTTACAGGAACCCTTAGAAGTTAATAACCTATCCAAAAACACAAAAAAATCAGAAAACAGGGACTGAAAAAAAAAATTCCAGTGACCCCCTGAGCGCCCGCTCAGCTTTGCTGAGCGACCGCGCAGCAAGCTGAGCGCCCGCTCAGCTTTGCTGAGCGACCACGCAGCAAGCTGAGCGCCCGCTCAGTTTTGCTGAGCGACCGCTCAGGGGTCGAGTACCAGAATTTTTTTTCAGTTCAGAAAAAAAAAAAGAAAAAAACACAAAAACAGTTTTAGCCCATAAACCCACGATTTGTTCCCACTACCCCATCATTTTACTCCTTAATTTCCAAACCCTAATCTAATCCACACCCTATATATACATACACCTATCCTACATATCTCCCACAAAACTTCCTACACTTAAACCCTCTCACAAACATCAAAAATCAGTTCTTACACACTTTTATTCATGAATCAATGGCACCCAAGAGAGCATGCACTATCGACAGCAGCAGCACAGTTCCTACTGCTGATTCATCAAGGGGTACTGCTGCAAGGCCTCGGTTAACTGACAGAGCTGCGAAGGAGGAGTACACTAGGCTGTTGGGGAAGCCGATTCTGAAGGAGAGGGGGTTTTTACCATCAGGGAGGGATGGTGAGTTGCTGCCCATGATTGCAGAGAAGGGGTGGATAGCTTTTTGTGAGTCACCTGAAGCAGTACTGATGAGCGTTGTTCGCGAGTTCTACGCGAATGCAAAGGCCGAAAAGAATGGGTTTTCTGTGGTCCGTGGGCTGACGGTTAATTATCATCCTGCGGCGATTCGCCGTGTGATTGGACAGCGAGAGAAGAAGCCCGAGGAGGAGAACTGGAATGAAAAGACTGCTGAGGATTTTGACTTGGACTTGATTTGTGCGACTCTCTGTAGACCGGGCACAGTTTGGACCTGCAGGACCGGCACTAATGAGTATCGTCACTTTCTGGCGATCGCCATGAACAGGTATTCCCGTGCATGGAATGCATTTATTTGCGCTAATATTTTGCCTTCTTCGCATGCACACGAGGTCACAGTTGAGAGAGCACAGTTGTTGTGGGGAATTCTGAATGAGGAATACTATGTGGACCTTGGTGAGTTTATCTACCAAGGAATTCTGAAGTTTTTGAGGGGAGCGAAGCATATGAACATCCCTTATGCATCTACGGTTACGAAGCTATGCCGAGCAGTGGGAGTGAACTGGCCGGCTCATGAGCAGTTGCAGTTGCCAGCAGCTCCGATTGATTCTGGCACTCTGAATGGGATGCAGGAGTGGACCGGTGGTGAGCCTGAGGAGCATGGGCTGGGTTATCGTCTTCCAGGAGGGCGTCCATCATGAGGTGCTACTATGGCTAGGCCAGGGCGTGATGAGGCTGGTTCTTTGAGAGCTCAGGAGGGTGCTGGGAGGGTTGATGCCCAGTATAGGAGGCTTTCACGGCGGATGGATGCCATGTATGAGACGCAGAGCAGGTTTGCTCAGGAGCTCACCCTTACGTTAGGGACTGCTTTTCGAGGCCTTGGAGCTGATATCCAGTGGCCAGTTTTTGGTGAGGACTCTGCATACCCGCCGCCTGATACTCCACCCACTGAGGGTGATGATGATGATGACTCCGAGTAGGTATACCCTGTGTTCCTTTCTACTACTTTCACTGAGGACAGTGAAGATTTTTAGTTTGGGGGTGGTAGTTAAGGAATATTGTGTGTGTGTCATTTAGTTGCATATTCATGATAGTTTAGTTCATATAGTTGCATAATTTATGCCATATAGTTTTTTTTGTTATGAATGTCATGTAGCTCATGCATTTACCATGATCCCTTTTGCAATGATTTATCGACTGAATTGTGATATTGATTCGAGTGTAGTGATAGCATTAAAGTGATATAAAGTTGTGTAGGTTGATATGCATGCTAGAAACAATTGTAAGTCCACTAAGTCTTAGAGAATGCGTAAGGGCTAGATTGTTGTTATGATTTGGTTATTTTCAAGGTCAATCTGCTTATTATGCTTAGAATTCGATTATAGGTTCTTAGTGATAAAGGCATGAAAAAGAAAAAAAATTTGGAGAAAAAATATAAAAAAGTTGTTGCTAGTTGTGGCTAGGCGTCAAATGGCTAGTAGCCGGCTCGCGTATGGTGCGAGTAGTCTAGGGTTGAGCAAGATGGAGCGAAACGCACTTGCTCAGAAGTTATAAAAAAAATAAAAAAAAAGTTTGCATAATTGATCAAGAGTGGGCTCTTTGGTATTCGAGTTATTAAGTTCTTAGGGGACTTTGTGCCTAGTGACCTAAGGCTTTTAGAGTCTGGGATCCGCTAACCTAACGCTCGTTACATGGATACCGTTGTATAAGTCTTTTGTGGACCTCACTCATTGCACGGTCAAATAAGCATTTGAGTTGTAAATAAAAAGCACGATTCCGCAGTAAGCTCCAGAGTTCTTGTAGTGTTGTATATCACTTTGTGCCTAGAATTTTTTATTCTTTGTATAATCATAGGATTGCCTTGAGGATAGTCTAGTCATAGTAATTGGTCTAGTTCCGAAGCATATCTGTTAAGCATTTGTACACACCACGTTTCTGGCTATATGTCCATTTGCATGAAGTTTATTGATCTTTAGTTGTCTAACTGCATTCGTTGAGATGTGACAATTTGGTTGGTTAATTGTAGTAAGGGGGATCGCTGCATTTTCATATAGATTGCATTCATGCATGTTTTTATTTGTTTTTGAGTCTGTGACGCTTGAGGACAAGCATCGATTTAAGTTTGGGGGTGTGATAAGTGGCATTTTATACCACTTAGAACGTCTTAAAATGGCTTAAATTGGTGTCTTGAAATCAAGTATTTTGTGTATTTGATGCGTTTTTCTAGTGTTTATGCATTTCAGGGTTTTAGTTGCATTTCGGGGGAGGAATCATCAAGAATAAGCCTTGGCATGTGTTCACCATTGCGAGAGGAAAGAAACGGGCAGATTACGGCGAAGAAACGGAGCGAAATCAGAATTTTTCCAGTAGAGGTCTGAGCGCCCGCTCAGCATTGCTGAGCGGCCGCGCAGCAAGCTGAGCGCCCGCTCAGCTATGCTGAGCGGCCGCGCAGGGTCGGGAAAAAAGATAAATTATTTTAGGACTTCTACTTCTGTTTGGTTTCCACTTCTATGTAATCTAAGTTTTATGGGACTATTATATAAGTAGATTTGAGACGTTTTCACAAGGGGGGATTGAAGAAGATTGTGTTTTTACGCGAGGAGCGAAGGAGATAAGGAAGAAGACCGATTTAGCACACCGCAACGAAGAGGAAGCATATATTCTTGTGATTCTTGTTTCGTTGTAACGTTGGATGCTAGTTTTCTTGCTTTGAACTTATTTACTCTTGTGACGTACTCTGTTTTAATATAATTAGTTTAGTTATTATTTTCTTGTGTTTGTTTATCATGATTTCATATGAACCCATGATGACGATAAGTGCTATTATGGGCTAATCGTGATCATGGGGTTGCAACGGATTTATTATAGAATTCTTTAGTTAGTTGTTTAATGCTTTAGTGTGTGATGATTGCATGATATCTAGTATTGGTTGTGCGTATTCGTCTTATGTGCGTCGCGAACATATAAGATAGGGTGTTAATCTCTTGTGAAGCGACGGTGGATCTTGGGATTTAGAACTTGCCATGCTAGCATAGGTTCATGTACGTTGTGCATGATTAGTGGGTAACTCTAACGGTTTTATTTGCCCTATGTAATCAAAAGGAATAACTTGTGCTTAAATCGTTGTGTTGTCAATTTCTGTAGACATATGGGAACTCAACATAATTGATGACTATTCAACTTCTATCTTAATTGTGGATGCTTGGTAGAATGGTATTAGTACAATGAAAGTTGGCTTTTATCAGTTTCGTGTTATTCGGTTAATATCATCACTATCACATGCTAAAGGTAATAACAATGGCTATAGAAGGAAGTAATAATGAAGTTGTGATCTCATGAGTGTTTTATTATTGATAAATTGAAGTGTTAGTTAAGTGATTAATTAAGTAGTTAATTATAGTTAATATTTAATCAACAATTTTAAGTGTTAGAGTCTTAACAGTGAGAAGTAATTATACATTGGTGAGTGAGTTTAATTAGACAATAATTTAGTCTGAGTCTCTGAGGGAACGAACTAGAAAGTATTCTATATTACTTGCGAACGCGTATACTTGCGTGAATATTAGCGCGTGTTTTCGCCCTAACAGATGGTTAAAGCCGTGAAGGTTGTATTATGGTGTGAAAGATTGACATTCCTTCTGATGATTGTGCGATACTCAACCGTAATAGTAGATTGGTAAAGATTTAATTCATGTTAATCGCCGTGAGCGGGCTATCTATCTTAGAAGGTCCTACCTTGAGAATAAGCCAGGACCTTGTTTCAAAAAGGACTAAACAAACCTTTGAGTTAATTCTTCTATTGAAGGCATATGATTAAGAATGGTATTAACCTGTTATCGTTGCTTTGATTGAAACTCTTCTGCAATTTTATCTGCTTCATGTCATGTATGTACGTTAGGATCAGGAGTGTTCTTCATGAATCATGAATGGTGATTATGTTACCTCCTTAGAAGAATTCGATACGATATGTATGGACTCCGTATGGTAAGCTATTAAGACTTAATGGAAAATGAATGACTACAGTAGGTCAACGGTGGACCATAGTAATGCAGGAATGATTCTGCGAGTAATGAGCCGATTAATTACAACCGTGAGAGTTGTATTGGAATGGATGTTGAGATTGAGTACCACTAATCGGGTCGTGGTGATGTATAAGTTATTATTGATAGACCAACTAAGCCGAACATTTACCTATGATATATTTATTCCTTCTTATCGATGAAGAGTAGTATTACTATACGAGGAAGGTTGCGGTGCAAGCATAGAATTCTAGTAACGATGATGTCTAGAATGAAATCCCAGATTCGATTTTCGCTGTCGAGGGAGTTTCAACGGTGATTGTTTATAAGCTCGAGCAAGAGCATGGGTCCATACAATGATGGACGGAATAGTGAAAGATATAGGAACATGAATTGCGATGCTATAATACTTGATGTTGAGATATATACATATATATATATATATATATATATATATATATATATTTTGTTCTCCTATGATAAACCTCTATAGTTCAGAGGTAGATTCCAAGCCATATATTTTGTGGCAGTATATTTTTTATATAAAGCTCTTAAATTTGTTCTTTTCTCTCCTTTTTATTTTGTATAAACTGAGAAGAACAACCCTTCCAGAAGGGGAGGTATTGCCGAATAACTATCTATCTGTGTAATAGAAGCCTAGTAGGATACCACATGTTGTTTAATTGCTTGTTAAGTACTAAAGGCTGGCCACCTTCTGTACTAACTATGCGATGTAACAAGTGTTCATGATCATAGTGATCTCTCAATAAATTCTTTTACTTCTATATGATGGATCAAGCTTTCGAAGATAGAAGCAGCTAGAAATAAAGTAGTATCAGTACGGTGGTATTCTGATTCTAACGCGTTCATGATACTAAGGTTGACGCAATTATTAAAAGGTTATAGAACGCTAGCAAGTAAAAATATAACCAGTATAATATTAGGTACGAAAGATAGTAACGATTATGAACTGAAAAAGAGTGGGTATTGAGAAACAAAAGCTATAATGCTAGAAGCTATGATGAGAGTCTGTGCAATAGACTTGAAAGAATTTGGAATGATCACTTAACGTGGATTGAGTTTTCTTACGACAATAGATCGTATATCAGGTATCGAGATGTCGCCTTATGAGATCCTTGAGGGAAGACAATATCGATCTCCCTTATGTTAGGATGAAGTTGTAGAGCGCAAGATGCTCGGACCAGCAGTGGTCCAAAGGACCAAGGATATAAAAGATCTAATCAGAGGACGGCTGGTAGTAGCCCAAGATGGACATAAGAAGTATGTTGATTTGACACGAGAGGACAAAGAGTATGAAATAGGGGACCTAGTACTGTTAAAGGTATTCCCTTGGAAAGGATCGATGAGTTTCGGAAAGAAAGGAAAGCTAAGTCCATAATTTATTGGACCCTTGGAGATATTAAGACGTATTGGGAAGTTAGCATATGAGCTAGCCCTAACCCTGAACCTGCAGCAAGTTCATAACATATTCAATGTATCAATGTTAAGGAAGTGTAATCCGGATGCCAGACAAATAGGGGCATATGAGCGCATAGACATGCAACCAGACGTAACCTATATGGAGCAACCAGGAAGGGTTATAGATCAAAAAGGAACAAGTGCTTAGGAGAAGGGTTATCAAACTAGTCAGAGTTTGGTGGTAGAACCATAATGTGGAAAATTTACTTGAGAGATAGAAAGTGCAATGCTAAGAGAGTATCCCTCTTCATTTTCTATTTGATTCCGGGACGGAATCATTTTAAGGAGGGGAGACTGTAATAACCCCAAAAATTTTGGACTTTTTGTAACCCTTATGAATAGTGATTTTGTTGATTAAAAAAACTTTTCATGCCACACTATGTAGGAGTTCTTTTATTGATATTCTGAGATCTTATTAGTACTCCATATGGTATATAAGTGTATGTAAAGATCGTCAGAATCCAAATTTGAACACTTTAATTTTTCCCAAAAATCCACCAGATACCGAAAGAATTGAATATAAGGTAACATGATTAAAAGGATTTAAATTCAAGGATTATAAGAGAGGATCATAAAAGGAATATAAAAGATTGTAAAAGGTTTAGGGGAACCTAAGTAATGAGATCCTGGATATGATCCTTCAAACGATCAATGAGAACGAGAGTTAAGTGAACCGTAAAACAAATAAACGACCAAGGGGCAAGCACATACAAGTAGAATGGGTAGGAAGCTTCCAAGATAAGCTAAAACATGTGGTTAAAGGTTAAGACACCCTTACACCATAAGAAGTAGACATGTGGCATATTGATGATGCAAGCAATGATGTAATCAAAAAGCAAAAGCAAGACATTTTGCAAGGTTGATTTACAACCAAGTAAATTCATTTCACTTTCCAAAAAATCAACCAAGCACCATTCATCTTCTCTCCCCCATTCCAAGCTTCAAAGCTCTCGGCCAAAACAAACCCAGCAACTTCAAACTGTCATATCTCCTTCAATACTCACTTAAATGTTGTGTTCTATAGCTCGTTAGACAGGTAATGCGATGGCCTACAACTCTTATTCACAAGTCTCATCCAAATAAGCATGGTAAGACCCTCATATTTACAGTTCTTTCAATCGTACTTTTAGAAACTTCAAAGCCTAACTTTGTGTTCTTGATTTCTTTGGAAATATCAAGCTTGTAGGAGGCTCCCTAAGGCTTCCTAGCAACTTAACACCTCCCAAGGAAGGTATAACTTCAAACCATAGCCTTTACTTTTATTATTAGTGAGTTTGATGGTTGGTTTTCTAAATGAGAAGCATGATCTTTGATTATTAGTAGTTTGATTTGAATTTGGAGTGATTTGGTGAATGAATCTTGTTATAGTTAATAGAACTTGATTGTGGTTGGTTGAGATGAAAAATCTGAAGAATAAGGACTGGTATAGTATTATTTAGTTGAGGTTTTCATGTGTTCATAATTGTGGGTTGTTTGGTGAGGTTTTGGTGTAGTGAGAAACCTGGAAAACTCGTAAACATAGTCGTCGTAATGCCCGTTTTCCTTAGACTGTTGTACATGAATCTCGGACCAGATAACTCACTGACCAATCTGTAAATTTTCCATTTTTAGCTAGATCATGTCGTAAGCTTCGTTTTGGTATGTGGTTCGCTTAGATCCGATTTTCGTTTTAGGAGAAACGACCGTTTTAAGTTACGGTATTTCGTGAATGAACCTTTACCCCTCGCTTAACTTTGAAACCCTGTTTAAGGTCCTTAAAAGACTAATTGGATTACGAAAAATTTATGTAGGGTGAGTTAGGCAGTTGGTAGAGTATTCGCGAAAGATTCGCCTTAAAATTTGTAACGGTTAATTTATGAAAATTGGTGGAGCCGAGGGTACGCAAGCGATTAACGCAAATCGTTATGTGTATAAGCGACCGTAAGCGACCGCTAGGGTATGAGTGAGTTTTGACTAGTTTCTTAAGCGATCGTGGTCTATTTCCGGATTATGTTATTGTTCATAGGTTACCGGATCTAGTCTAAGCTTAAGTCTATCCTGGAACACTCAGGCAAGTTTTCTACCCGTATAACTGTTGTTGTGATGTATATATATATATGCATTATCTTGTGATAAGTGCATGATTATTATTAGCAAAATCTTGCGATATATTGGAGCATGTTGATATGATATATATATGCATGTCTGTTTCGTAATCTTGATATCTTGTTATCGATTCAATTGTTTATAAACTGCATAATATCTATACTAGAGATAAGCAGTATTTGTGTATACCCTTAGTATAGCGGACCCAGAGTTGAACATTTTCCTAAACCGGGAGGCAATGTTCCCGAGTATATTATATATATATATAGTTTTCAAAACTATTAAACGAATAATTTTTATTCGATAATTTTATATTATAAATGAATATTATTTTGAATATTCATTCGAGGACTTATGACTCCGCTTATTTTATTTAATAAAAATTATTTTGAATATTCATTCGAGGACTTATGACTCCGCTTATTTTATTAAATAATATTTTTTATTTTATTAAAGAATAATATTTCGATATTTACCAAGTATTCGTAAAATAATTGATACTATCAAATCTTTCTTACTTTAAATATTTCCAGAGATTATTTTCAAACTTTATCAAAACTATTTTTGGAAGGTTAGAGCGGATCCCAAAACTCGTTTTCAAATTTAAGATCTTCCTTTCGAAGGGGATATAAATACTCGCTAAAAAATCTGAGGGATCCGGCTCCGTGATGTATTTTTATATTCGCAACAAGGTTGCTGTTTTGATAAAAGAGTTTTTGATTACTTACCCAACACTCGGGAAGTAAAATTCTTGGAATAAGTTAATCCATTAACAGGCATCGCCTGGGAAATATCGGTGAGTTTTCCTTTCCAACTAGATACAACTTCTTGGTGAGCCGTATCAACAAGTTTCTACTTGGGGAAAGGGGGGACGAGCTTTACGTTTCAGAGTCATGGATTTCATCTGAACTAGGAGTGGTGTAAGTGGTCGAGTGGCGCCGGCCCAGCCTTATTATATTGGCTCAAATGGCCCGGAAGTTCCGCTAAGACGGTCCATTCCTTAGGAGTCCAGTGTTCGGTTGACAAGTAAATCCGACTATTCTCCTCTACATGTAGAAAATGGTGGGGTTGCACTACTGCGATTGATCATCTTGAGTGGTCTTCCTGGCGCGGCAAACTCCCGTAATAGTTCATCATCCAGTTGGATATTTCTGCAACACTACCCAGAGCACTTCGATAGAAAGGCTACGGTTGGGCGATTGTCGAGTGTTGGCGGAGTCGAGTTTTCAAAATGATGTTTTCATCAAATGAAGTATCTCGTAACTTCATTTCATTTTGATGGTATTTCAGAGATTGATTCCATACAAGTTTTGTCTTGTAACTTCATCTGTGGGATGAACTATTTATATCTTGAACGGTGGTAGTTCAAGTAGTATTCAAAAAAGATATAAGTACATTGGACTATCTTGTAACTTCATCTTTTCAACACTATATCTAGTAAATGATTATCTTATGCATGACAAAGATTTTCAGAAAAAATGTTGAGACAAGGTTAGATATATGAGATCGCCTTGCAACGATATTTTATACAGTTATAAACTGGAACTCTGTGTATATTATACATGTCAGAGGATTTCAAAGATTTGAGAAGTATATATGTATATATATACTGAATATTTTGCGACTTCATCACATTAAGATATCAAACTTGGTTCATTTCTTCTTGACCAAGACTTTCATGAGTACTATGAGAATGCTCATATATTGTTAATTATTATACATATTATTTCGGTGGGCTTGTTGCTCACCCTTGCTTTCTTCTTTCATCACACAACAACAGATAGACAAGATGAACAAGATCAAGCTCCCAATTCGTAAGCGGTTAGGAAACGTTCCGCAATTTCCTGTAGGCGTTGATGCCGTTGTAGCTGAGGTAGGAACTACCAACAGGCTAGGCTTTCAACTTTTGTTGTGCCTGACTTATGTATATTTATGAATTGTAATAATGGCAAGGAATATGTAAATTTATTCAGAAACCCTTTTGAGGTGTAATGGCTTATAATTGTGGAATAAAATGACTTGTGTTATTTTTGGATATTCATCTCTGATACTATAACTTGTGGTGTGTGTGTATATTGTGGGGTCACAGTACGCAGTAGTTGGTTGATTATTAAGATTAAGTATTATTAAGGGAAATGGAACTCGTGACAACCGGATCCCCGACCCCGGATTTGGGGGTGTTACAAATCTTCTTACAAATTGGGGGAGATTGTTGTAAAAGATATGCTTGTACTTTAACAAGACTAAGACAATTTGTCAACCCTAAGTAAGTTGTATTGTTATGTTAATTTGTATTTTGTACTTGTAACACTTAAAGTCTGTAAAAATGTCAAAGGAGCAGACTGAAGCCTTTTTCTATAAACAGTGTCAAGGCTAAGAACTCTCTCTGGAAGAAGATCAAGAAGATCATGCTTCAGAAGAATTATGAAGAAGCTTGGAGTTGAATAAATCTGTTTTAGGAAAAATACTCTAAGTTAAGATCTCTACAAGTCACAGATTTAATGTTATACAGAAGTCATTCAAGAACTCCAGAATGACTTATAGAGAACTCAGAAAGCTTATAGAAAACTTAGAGATATCGACAAGCCAAATTGAAGACATGAGGATTGGAGATATCGACAAGTCATTTATTCACTAGAGAACTCAGAGTTATCGACAAGTCAACATTCATTAGAGAACTCTGAGTTATCGATAAGTCAAGTTCCACTAGAGAACTCAGAGATATCGATAAGTCAAAATTCACTAGAGAACTCAGAGATATTGATAAGTTAAAATTCACTAGAGAACTCTGAGATATCGACAACTTAAATTTGACTAGAGAACTCTGAGATATCGACAAGTCAAGAAGCTACTAGAAAACTAAGAGTTATCGATAAATCAAAGTGAAGATGTGAAGACTAGAGATCTCGACAAGCCTAAATTCTCTTATAGAGAACCGAAGACCTCTACAAGCCAAACTAAATATAGAGTACTAGAGATCTCGACAAGCAAATATACTTATCGAGATGTCAAAGTAAAAAGTTGCAGATCAGTTCAATATCCAAGATTAACAATCAACAAACAATCCAAACAGCTGGATTGACAAGTCTATAAAAAGCAGCTTGAAGAATGTGCAAGATCAATGGTGAAGATTAACTGACAAAGGAAGATCACAGTGAACACGGGGTGCCAAGATATGCTAAGCCATAAATGGAAGATCTACTTTTCTATAAATAGAAATGACAAGTGACAGTTTAGAAAAGCTAATAGCATGTCTCATTGTACACTGTGTAAACCAGCAGTTAACTAAGTTATAAAGTTAACACTGGTCCTTTAGTCAGAAGCAACAATTTAGATAGTATCTTTTAACACTCTCAAGAAAGAAGCTAAGCTCTTTAACACCAAAGAGCCTAAAAATTTTGTAGCAAAACATTCTTAATTTTAATACAAAATTAAGTGAGTTTTGAAAAGATCCGTGTTCCTTATTCTTGCATGTTTTGATTTTTGCAGTAACACATTTCATTATAAGATTCAATTTACTTTGTTCAACCAAGCCGAAAGGATTCAAGAAAAGCTTAAAAATAGTAAAACACATTCACCCCCTGTGTGTTATTCATTTCCTAACAGAACTATTGAAGAAGTTGAAGAAGAAGTAATCATTACAATGGGAGATCTAGCAGTAGCACCGAAAGCATTGATGGATTTTTCTCAACCAAAGATCAATGACGTTCAATCTGGCATTGTTAGGCCAGCCATCACGGCTAATACCTTTGAGATCAAGCCTGACATGATCCAGATGGTCCAGAACTCAGTTCAGTTTGAGGGTTCTCCAACTGAAGATCCAAATATGCACATCAGCGATTTCATAGAGATCTGTGACAACTTCAGGTTCAATGGTGTGTCTGAAGATGCTGTGAAATTGAGACTTTTCCCATTATCTCTGAGGGATTAGGCTAAGAACTGGTTACACTCTCTACCAGCTGGTTCGATTACTATTTGGGAAGATCTTGCTCAAAAGTTTCTTACTAAATTCTTCCCTATGGCAAAGACAGCTGCAATCAGGAATGCTCTTACTCAGTTTGAGCAGCAATCGGGAGAATCGTTAAGTGAAGCTTGGGAGCGCTATAAAGAGATGCTTAGAAAGTGTCCTCATCATGGAATGCCTGACTGGATAGTGATAAATTGCTTTTATAATGGTTTGGGAGCACAGTCGAGACCTATGCTCGATGTAGCGTCAGGTGGAGCTTTATGGGATAAAAGCTATTAGAAGCTTATGAGCTGATCGAGATGATGGTTGCGAATGAATATCAGTATCCAACCCAGAGATTGCCACAGGGCAAGGTAGCAGGAGTTCTTGAAGTGGATACAGCTACGGCTATCACTACTCAACTCAAGGCATTATCTATGAAGATCGATTATCTGGCCAACTATGGAGTTAATACGATATCCAGTGTTTGTGAGCTATGTACAGGTGCGCATGCGACGGAGCATTGTGTTATATCTTGTGAATCAGCTCAATTTGTGAGCAACTTTCAGAGGCTGCAGCAGCCAGTTCCTGCCACGTACCATCCTAACAACCATAATCATCTGAACTTCAGCTGGAGCAACAATCAGAATGTAATGCAACAGCCGTACCAGCAGTTTGGAAATAAGCAATTCAATCCTCCTAGTTTCCAGCAACAGTTTGCACCAACATCAGTTTCAGCCATAGGGAATGCAACAGCAATCTCATGGAGGTCCAGGTCCATCTGTTAATGAAAGATCTGAATTGGAGGAGTTGAGGCTTATGTGTAAAAGCCAAGCGGTGTCAATCAAGACTTTGGAGAACCAAATAGGGCAAATTGCCAATGCACTATTGACTCAACCTCAAGGAACTCTTCCTAGTGATACAGAAGCTAATCCAGACAAGAGGGAAGTTAAAGAACAAGTGGACGCCATCACCTTGAGGTCTAGAAAGGTCGCAAGCCCCCAAATTCAGCAAGACGAAGAGTCTGAAAATTCTGTCCATAATGCAGGTGTGTCTGCACCCTTGCCAATTCCAGAAAATGAGATTATAGCTGAAAAAGTTGTGTAGAAGGATGCCAAGGTGGAACCGAAGAAGAAAGCTGTTGCAATCAATTCTCCACAGGGTAATACAGGGGATAAATAAGTCTATCCACCTCCTCCATTTCCTAAAAGGCTTCAAAAGCATAAGTTTGACAAGCAGTTTGCTAAGTTTTTGGAGATTTTCAAGAAGCTACATATCAACATACCTTTTACTGAAGCTCTAGAACAGATGCCGAGCTACGCTAAGTTCATGAAGGGTATTCTATCTCGGAAGCTAAGACTTGAGGAGTTGGAAATCGTTGCTCTAACGGATGAGTGTAGTGTTGTGTTGCAACCGAAACTACCTCCTAAACTTAAGGACCAGGAAGCTTCACGATACCTTGTACCATTGGCAATCTGTCCTTCGATAAGTATTTGTATGACTTGAGATCTAGCATCAATCTGATGCCCTTGTCCGTGTTCAAGAAACTTGGTTTGCCTAATCCAAAACCGGTAAACATGTCTTTACAGCTAGTCAATCGGACCATCACTTATCCATGAGGTATAGTGGAGGATGTCTTGGTTAAGGTAGATAAACTCATCTTCCCTGCTAATTTTGTAATTCTGGACTTTGAGGAAGATAAGAAGATTCCCATTATCTTGGGAAGAGCGTTCTTAGCTATTGGCTGAACTATGATCGATGTGCAAAAAGGAGAGCTTACGATGAAGGTTCAAGATCAGAAGGTCACTTTTAATGTGTTCAAGGCAATAAAGTTATCCACAGATAAAGAGCAGTGCTTTAAAGTAGAGCGGGTGGACGCTATCGTGAATTCAGAGCTTGAGCAATTGCCAAAGTCAGATATCTTAGAGAGATCCTTGACAGGGGAATCTGATAGTGAAGATGAAGAAGGGGCAGAACAACTGCAGATTTTGAATGCACCTTCGTGGAAGAGAAAGTTGGATTTGCTGTTCGAGTCTCTTAACCTATCTATTGAAGAAGCTCCCACACTTGAGCTCAACCCACTGTCAGATCACATGAGTTATGCATTCTTAGGTGCACCCCATAATAAGAGGTTGGGATATATTTTTGATGATGTAGAGGGTGGCCGATCGGATCCTCCCATGCCTACAGAAGGTTCCTCTCATGCACCGCATATAGTTGATAGGTTTGGTCTTGGTGATGCGTAGTATAGAAGTTTTATTCGGCGTATTGAGGCCATGCATGACATCCACCATCGTTTTGCTGAAGATTTGACACACGCTCTCGATACTGTTTTCCGAGACACTGGTGTCGAGGTTGATTGGCCACCTGATCTTCCACCCGAGGAGGGTGATGATCATTCTTCTTCCGAGTAGGTATACCTTGATTCCTTGCTATTACCTTCACTGAGGACAGTTAAATTTTTAAGTTTGGGGGTGATAATTAAGGAATATTTGTGTGTGAGTCCATATAGATGCATATTCATGATAGTTTAGTTCATATAGTTTGCATATTTTTCATGTAGTTATTTGTTTTTATTTTTGTTTTGCGTATTTGTTATCATGTTAGTATGTTGCATATAGTTTAATTGGCATTATATCATGATCTCTTAGATTGCTTTTCCGATTAATTTGTGATGTTGATTCGAGTGTAGTGATATCGTATAGAGGAATGTTAAGTCCTAACGAATTGATTTGCATGCTAGAAACAAGAAAATTTTTCACTAAGTCTTATAGGTTGCTTGAGTGCTAGATTATGATCATGACTTGTTTGTTTGTTCAGGTTTAATCACTTGTTTATGTCTAGAATTTATGTTATTCTCTCAGTGACAGAATAACATGGATTTTTAAAATTGGAGAAAAACATTGGATATCAATGCTAGTTGTGGCTAGGCGTCAAATGGCTAGTAGCCGGCTCATATTTATATGAGTAGTCTAGAGTTGAGCGAGATGGAGCGAAACACACTCATTCTAAACATGAGAAAAAAGGAAAAAAAAAGAGAAAAAAAGAAAAAAAAGAAAAAAGAAAAAAGAAAAAAGAAAAAAATATGTGTTATGCATAATTGATCACGAGTGGGCTCTTTAATACTCGAGTTATTAAGTTCTATGGGACTTTGTACCTAGTGACCTAAGGCTTTTATAGTCTGGAATTCGCTAACCTAACGCTCGCTACATGGGTATTATTGCACAAGTCTTTTGTGGACCCCGCTCATTGCACGATCAAATAAGCATGTTTGTGTTTTTTAAGTATTATATCCACTTAGAATGCTTTGTAAATGCTCGAATTGGTGATTTGTACTCAAGTTATTTGTGTTTTTGATGTGTTTTTGTAGTGTTTTGCATTTCAGGGTATATTTGGAAGAAGGAATGGATATTGCATGTTTTATGCTTAAAAGAGAGTTAGGATGGAACCTCGGTCGATTGCGCGTAAGAAACAAGCACGAGAAGGTCAAGAAAGCAGAAAAATCAAGTTTTTCCAGAAGGTTAGGGCGGTCGCGCTAGTCTTGGGAGCGGCCGCGCCCATTTGACAGAAACTCAGGGCGGCCGTGCCGGATATTGAGGGCGGCCGCGCTAGGTCGAATTTTAAGAATCCTGATTCTATTGGAAGATTGATTTGCTGGACTCCTGATCTGTTGGGATGGTATTTAAAGACTTTTAAAAGACGTTTTTCATAGATAACAACAAGGAGATAACAGCAAGAAGACCTAATAGCACAATACAATGAAGGAGAAGAAGATCTTATTTTTACTTATGATTCTTTGCTTAAGTTATAATCTTGGATGCTTGTTTTCTTTGTTGTTTGAACCTAATACTCTTGTTAACGTACTTTGTTATTATTATTCAGTTATTTCAGACCTAGTTTATCTTAGTTATTTACCATGCTTTCATTGGAACCCATGGTGACGCTGAGTTCGGTTAGGAACTAATTGTTGTCATGGGGTTCTAACGGATTTACTTATGGATTTCTATAGTTAATTGTTTTGATACCTAGGTGTGTGGTGGTTGTATGATATCCTAGTATTGGTTGTGCTTATTCGTCTTATGTGCGTCACGAACATATAAGGTAGTTTGTTAATCTCTATTGAAGCGACAGTGAATATAGAGATTTAGAACTTTCCATGCTAGCATAGGTTCATGTATTTATTATGCATGATTCATAGGTAATTTTAACCATCTTACTTGCCCTATGTAATCACGATAAATAACTTGTTCATTAAACCTTTATGTTGTCAAATTCTATAGACATATAGGGTCTCAACATAATTGGTGTCTATTTAGCTTCTATCTCTTTTGTGGATGTCTGGTAGTAGGGTATTCGTACAACGAAATTTGACGTTTACTAGTTTCGTGTTATCTGATTAGTTGTCATCACCATTGCATGCTAAGGTTAAGAACAATGATTTTGAATGAAGTAGTAATGAAGTTAGAATCCCATGTTTGTCTTATATAATTAATTCAATCACTTTTATTCTTAGTTAATTGTATGTTAGTTTAAATTTAGTTATAAACATCTCAACTTGTTATTGTCTTAGCATTGAGCGATAGTGATACCATTGTTGCATAGGTGCATAATCTTAAGTTAACTAAAAAGAGTCTATGTGGGTACGAATCTGATTTATATCTTATACTACTTGCGAACGGGTATATTTGCGAGTAATTTAGCGCGTGTTTTCACCCCAACACGAAGTAGGCGTTGGCCTAGTAAGAAAAAGATATTAGAAAGCTAACTTCACGAAATGTATTTGGTCGACTAAAGTCTACACTACAGACTCCAGCCTACCAAAGAAGGCTGATCAGCCTCCAGAGAAGGCCCTTGACCGACTAGATATCCCTCAAAAAGGGCTCCAGCCGACCGGCCTCTAAGAGAGGCCTTAAGCCAGCCAGGCTTGGTCTCTATGGCTGAACAAGAATCCTTGAAGCCGAATCCTCCACATGGAAGGGTTAGGCCGACTAGGACGTCCACGAACGAAAGTCTACAGATGTCCAGAACTAATAGGGATGTCCCCCAAATGAAGGTTCCAAGAAAACCATGAACTAGAGCCAAGGGATGCTCCTGGTGAAGACAAGAACTTCCACGTAAACAAGTTTCGTAAAGAACAGAAAATTCACGAGAATAAGTTTCATGAAGAGTAAGATGTTCACGGAGTTGAGATTCTGGCCTACCAAGAGTCAGTGACGCCTAGTCCTCCACAAGGAAGGATTAGGCCGACTAGAACCCTCACGGAGGGAAATAAGTTTCGTGAACAGGAGAACGTTCACGAGAATAAGTACATAACGCTCACTAGATAAAGGGCAGAATGTCCACCAAAAAGAGCAGGATTGGTCGACCAGGCCACATGAAGGCCTTATAGCTGACCAAGAACCCCTATAGGGTTGATTAAGACCCTCCTGAAGGTTTTCCGGTGGAACTCATCTGAAATTCCTTGAGAATTCTTGAAAACAGGACATCCATGAGAACAATTTTCGCGAAGGCTAAATAGTCCATGAGAACAAATTTCGTGAAAACTAGGACATCCACGAAAACAAGTTTCATGAAGAACAAAATGTTCACTAGAAAACAATTAGAAAAGCATGGCTGAGGCTAAACACAAGTCGTTAGTCTTAACTGAGGATTGATTACACTAATCACAATGATTAGAAAAACTTATAGAAGTTAAAATAAGATTAGCTATTCAGCTAAATAAGTTTCGTGAAGGTCGGAGTGCTCACGAGCACTGGGACAAAACGTTCTCCTCCTGACAGATCAGACTACCCTGCATTAGGCTCTCAAGGTCCGTTAAGACCACTCCCGGCTGACCAGCCAACAATTAGAGGCCATATGGCCGACCAGGAGCCTTCATAGCAAAGCCAAGACGGCCATAATTTGCCTCCGTAGTGCTCCCGGCCGACCAGCCAACAAATTAAGGTCTTTTAGCCAACCAGGAGCCTCCGTAGCAGAGCCAAGATGGCCACAATTTGCCTGCGGAGTGCTCCCGACCGGCCAACCAACAAATTGAGGCCTTTTGGCCAACCAGGAGCCTCCGTAGCTGAGCCAAGACGGCCAAAATTTCCCTCCGGAGTGCGAGGCCTTTTGGAAAAATAGGAGCCTCCGTAGCAGAGCCAAGATGGCCACAATTTCCTTCCGTAGTGCTCCCGGCCGACCAGCCCACAAATTGGGACCTTTTGGCAAATCAGGAGCCTCCGTAGCAGAGCCATGACGGCCACAACTTACTTCCGTAGTGCTTCCAGCCGACCAGCCCACAAATTGAGACCTTTTAGCCAATCAGGAGCCTCCTTGGTAGAGCTATGACGGCCACAATTTGCCTCCATAATGCTCCCGGCTGACCAGCCCATAAATTGGGACCTTTTGGCCAACCAGGAGCCTCCGTAGTAGAGACATGACAGCCACAACTTACTTCTGTAGTGGGCCTGGACGACCAACCAACAAATGGGGGGCATATGGCCGACCAGGAGACTCCGTAGTAGAGCCATGACGACCACAATTTGCCTCTGTAGTGCTCCCGGCTGACCAGCCCACAAATTGGGACCTTTTGGCCAACCAGAAGCCTCCGTAGCAGAGCCAAGACAACCACAATTTGTCTCCATAGTGGCCCTGGCCGACCAGCCAATAAATTGAGGCCTTTTGGCCGACCAGAAGCTCCTGTAGGAGAGCCATGAGGCCTTCAAAAGTTGGCGGAGGCCCTTTTAAAAGGTCTTTGGAAATTTCTCGGAAAGGATAACTCTTAGCAGACTAAGTTTCGTGGAGACTAGAACATCCACGAGAACGAGTTCGTTGGAGTACACAACATCCAACAAAGGAAGTTTGGATAAAGTTCAATGAAGTATAAAGCTTCCAATAGAACAAGTTTATAGAATGTTCACTGAAACAGCCGTAGCAGAACCTTCACTGAAATAGCCGTAGCAGAGCGTTCACTGAAACAGTCGTAGCAGAGCCTTGAGGAACTCAAGGGCAACCATAAGATTAATTCCATGGACAACCAAGAGCAACAAGGGCATGGTAAGGTATGTGGAAGAACTAACTCTGAGTAAGAGGTTCTAAAAAAAATTGGAGCAGGCACCCCTGGACAACACGGAGTGGCCGACCACTACAGGCCGAGCAGCCCACATGCAAGGGCATGTGGCCGAGCAGAGCTTTCTGCAGCAGAAGATTCTGCTCGGCCCCGGTGACCCCCCTTCGAAAATTTTCAAATTTTGAAAAAATGGAAAAAAATCAGAAAAAAATTGGAAATTTTTAAATTTTCAGGATTTTTAGATTAAGCCCAGATTATGACTGATTAGTGAAAATTAGCCCAGATTAGGGTCGATTAATGCATAGTAAGCGTAATTAGCCCGAATTAAGGAGAATTAGTGATTCGTATGATGAAATTAGCCCAGATTAGGGCCGTTTAACCTATTCACTCTTATAATTAGTGTGAATAGTGTGAATTAGGGATAATTAGTATCTTATGCATACTGATTAGTCTTAATTAGCCCCGATTAGGGCAACTTAGCCTCGATTAAGGCCAATTAGTGCATTCTAGCTTAAAATTAGGCTCTTTTAAGCCTAATTAACAACTTGTACATGGAAATTAGCCCCGATTAGGGCCGATTAGCCTCGATTAGGGCCAGTTAGCAGCTTTCACCCTATAATTAACCTTGACAAAGGTTAAGGGGTGATAAACACTCGCATTTTAGTCCCGTTTAGGACCGTTTAGTGTTAAACACTATCCTAATAGCCTATGCAAAGGCATTAAGTGTGTATACTCACACTAATAAGTCGTTGTAAATGTGTAGATCGCTCCACACTTTACGATAAAACGGTTATACCTATGAAGGGCCGATACCTATGAAGGGACGATACTCATAAAGGGCCGATACCCGAGAATGGCCAAAAATACCCCGAGTCGCGGAAAGACCATTATAACTTCCACGAAAACTCGAGCATTATTCATGGAAGTTGGGGGGAAAATGATATGGATAGAAAATACATCCTAAAGACACATTAAATGTCGCATTAATTACACTTGGGCTTCTTGTCTAAAGTCCAGTACAGACCTGTCTGGTCCGAGCTCGTAGCAGACTTAAGATGGTCCATGTAGACAAGGCCCACCAGCTAAGGTCGTCAAGGTCCACGAACATAAGTTGTTCATTGACTGGGCCCAATACGGCTGGAAGAGCAGAGACAAGTGTCCCAAATAGACTCAAAGTCCTAAACAGAAGGTTCTGGAGTTCCTTCCCTTATAGGACTCATAATTACCATCTAAGTTGGAGACTTTTCTACCAATTCTCCCAACACGAGTTAGTCCCGAACGCAAGAGCAGCCATTAAAGCTCGAAACTCACAAACCCTAGCATTAAATACTAACGTACTCAGGTTTTTATTCCACAACACATACATAAACCACCAAGCCAAACCGGAGTTAGGCGGCGGCTCTCCGGAAATAAACCGAAAAACAGGATTGCGACGGAGTGAAGAACAAGGGAAGAAAAACGGGAACACCGGGGAAAAATGGGGAGGGAAATAGAGAACAGAAAGAGGAGGAAAGAGGGGAGGGATAGAGAGTGAGAGATCGAATAAAGAGAGATAGTAGAGCCGGGAGATAGATTGAGAGAATGAGGGAGATGAGAAAATTGTTGTGGGTTTTGTTTTATCTTTATTTTATTTATTTATTTATTTATTTATAATTATTTTTTAATTCTCATCTCACCACAGATAAGAAATAAATGGACACGCAGCAAATTATTTTCTGAAAATCAACCACGTGTCTAAAGAGGATTGATATGAACCTCTGCATCCCGGTTTCGTTCTGCGATTGACATTTTAACGAGTAAATTTGCGAGTAAAAACAACTCGAAAAATTCCCAAAAGAATTTTAAAATTCTCTAAATAATTAAATACTAATAAAATAAAATTTTCATGATTTTTAAATAATTTTTGAATTGCGCATCAGACCTGCATTTTTATGATTTAAATAACAAATGTGTGGGTGAATATAATCCAAAAAATTCTGAAACAATTTTAAAATTTTCGAAATATTCAAAACTTATGAAAATATGAGTTTCATAACTTTTTTGAAACATTCTTGAATTTAATATTGAATTTACTCTTAAATACAATCAAAAACTGATTTAGGGACAAATAATTGACGAAATAATATTTTCTAAATTTTATGAATTCCCAAAAAATAACTATTAAAATTATAACGCAATAAAAAATAATTTTAGAGACAATATGAAAATAAATCTTCAATAAAATTACTTTTAAAAGTAAAAACAAAACACTACGACTCAGCAATTAATATTACAATTAATTCTCGTACACAACCGAGTCAAACCTCACGTAGTCACACATTCCTTAATAGAAGCTTTGTTAGGAGCAATTGATGATATCAAGCTGAAACTATCAGAAGTTCATTTTAGAACTTACATCGACGGATGATGATGACATCGACGGATGTTGATAATCGACGGATAATGATATCAACGGATGATGATGTCAACGAATGATGAAATCAATATTTGTCATATCAGTTGATCTTCGAGAAGGAAAAGGAAACAAGAACTCAAGGCAGTGAAGGACTTTATCTTAGAAGCAATTGTATATTTCCTTGTTGTGGATAGAATAGGATTCCTTATACATTGTGTAATTATGCTCTATATAAAGCACATATTAGGTTCATGCTATAAGCATTGCGACATTGTTATATCTTTCGCATAACCTAACAGCTCTCAGGGATATTTCTTCATCCTTTCGAGAGAGTACGTTTGTAATAAGTTTTTATCAGTTAATATAAAAACTGTTGATTCTGTTGAAGCTTTATCAAATTGATTGTATTAACTGTATTCATCCCCCCTCTACAGTTGATTAAGGGCCTAATAATTGGTATCAGAGCTTGTTATTAACGTACAAACAGTTTAAGATCTGAAAATCAATCAACCATGTCAGAAAAAGAAGAAGAAACACAGAATCTGAATCTGAAGCCACCACCCTCAACCACATCACCGATAAGCAGCAACATGAGTAGGTATGAAGCAATCAAGGTGCCTATCCTGAAGATATGACTATCCAATCTGGAAAGTCAGGATGGCCATGTGTTTGGAAGCCACAGATCCTGAATATCTGAACATGATCGATGATGGTCCTCATAGACCAATGAAGGTAGTTGTTTCGCTTGGAGGAGAACCAGAGAAGATGATAGACAAAGACAGGAAGGACTACTCTCCTGAAGATATCTCATCTATCATGAAGGATGCTAAGGTCAGACACATCCTGCACAACAGTCTTGATAGTGTTATGTCCAATAGAGTCATTGGATATAAGACAATAAAAGAGATATGGGATGCTATAGAAGTAAAATGTCAAGGTACAACTGCTATCAAGAAGAACAGGAGGAAAGTACTTACTCAAGAATATGAGCACTTTGAATCAAGGGACAATGAGTCTTTAACTGAGATCTATGACAGATTTTAGAAGTTGCTAAATGACTTATCCCTTGTCAACAAAGAATATGATTTGGAGGACTCAAACCTGAAGTTCATACTTGCTCTCCCTGAAAAGTGGGACTTCAAAGTCACATGAATAAGGGATAACTATCAACTTGATAAAACACCTCTAGATGAAATCTATGGAGTTCTGAAAATTCATGAACTAGAGATGGAGCAAAGAAACAAGAGGAAATGATCTAAATCTAGACCAGTTGCACTCAAGGTTCAAGAGAAGCCAAAGGAGAAAGCTATGATGAATAGATATTCAAAAGGTAAAGCCATGATTGCAAAGTCAGATACTGAATCATCAAATTCTGATGATGACTCAAATATGAATACTGAATCAGATACTAACAGTGATCATAACAACAATGAAGATATGGAACAAATGGTGGCCCTACTGGTTAAAAGCTTCAAGAAGATGGTCTACAAGAATTTCAAGAAAGGGAGAAGATTTTCCAAAAAAGGTTCCAGTTCCTCAAACTCTGATAAGAAGAACAACATGAGAAATACTAATGGGAAGGAATCATGGTCTGAAAAACTTGACAAGTCAAAAGAGAGATGTTACAATTGTTATGGAATTGGACACGTTGCAGCTGATTGTAGAAAACCCAGAGCTAAGAAGAAACAAGCCTTGATCTCAAGGAAGAGAAACTGGGATGATTGATCAGATTCAGATGATGGAGTCAATTATGCTCTCGTGGAAAAAGCTGCATCTGAGAATGACAATGCTGAATTAAAGGTAGCTCAGACTACTCTTGCTTTTGATACTAATGAAATCTTTGAATTAAGATTATTTCTTAAGTCTCTGCATGCTAGTTTGAGGGGTCAAACCTTAGAGAATAATAAAATCATGAGTGAAAACTTTGTGTTAAAGAAAAGGAATGATCACCTAGAAATTGAGTTGCTTTCCATGCTAGAAATTCAAAAAGAAAGAGATAATGTTGTTTATGTTAATGAAAAATAGCTAGAAAAACATGCTTATCTAAAGAAAGAGCTAGCATAAGAAAAAGAAGTCATTAAACTTTGGACTAACTCAGGAAAATCAACTCAGGAAATTCTAGAGAATGGTTTTTGGGGATCATGATTAGGATATTCAGCTAGATCTAACTCTGATAAGAAAAGTGGAAAATAAACTGAGATAACAGAACCAATAAAAACTGATAGCAAGGTCAAACTGGACAAGGTTCAAATAAAGACCATTAAGTTTAATCCTAGTGCTAATACTGTTAAGTCAATTCATGAAGAAGGTACTACCTCAGCACCTAGATCAAACTTAATTACTGAAAAGAGTGAACAAGTTCACATAAATTCAGTAAATATTGGTTCAATGACTCAGAAACAGCTTAAGCAAAAGCTGAAGGATCTACACATAAAAGACAAGAGGAAAAGGTTTAGGATAAATAGGAATGGTAAGCTAGGTGTTAATTGTTGGATTTTTAAACGCAGCGGGGCATGACAAAACACTTTTACACATATAAAATCCAAATAAAAGCATATAAATCGTGAATAAAAATTCGAGGGATCGAATCTAACCTTTTAAAATAATTCGGAGACAACGATCAGAGATCCTTAGCAGTTGCTCCTCAAGTGTGAAGCACTCCACCGGTATCCACCAAGAAAACGATGTTAAGGAGGAGGAAGAAGGTGGAGAGAATTGGGTTTTCCAAACTTTTTGGGTTTTCGGGTTTCGATGGGGTTCGAATAAAATTAGGGTCTATAATAGTGTATTTATAGGCAAAATTTTCAGCTGAAATTTTCCCATAAATATTATTATTATTATCCCATTTATTATTCTCATTAATAATTAAAAACACCTTTTAATCATTAATTCTTTTTTCTAAACAGTTTAGAAATAATTCTCTTTCTTGATTTAATTTCCCAAAAATTAAATCCTTGATTAATAATATTAAGAACTTTTCTTAATTAATTTATAATCAATTAAATCTCATTTAATCAATTATCAAATTTTCCAATTAATTATTTATTTCACAAATAAATAATTATTTAGCCATTATTAATTAATTCCTCCACCATTAAATCATTCTCTTTTTATGGTGTGACCCTGTAGGTTCAATATTAAGCCGGTAGTAGAAATAAATAATAATAAAACTATTTTATCATTATTTATATAAATTCTCTAATTTATTAAATATGATTAATTAATTAATCACATTTATTCTACATCGTGAGGGATACTTCTCAGCATATCGCGACTATCCGGATAATATGAATTCACTGCTTAGAATATCAAGAACCTATTCAGTGAATAGTTACCGTACAATAAACTCCTTCTACCCTACAATGTCCCGATTAAATACAAGGCATGGATCTCGTGTCAAGCCTATCTAATTCAATCACTTGCTTACCATTTACTATGCGTAGTTCTATGCAAATTAGAAACTCCTTTCTAATTTCATTCACTCTGGCCAGAGATTCCTGAACTAGCATAAGTGGATCAGCCTTGAACATTCGCTTCCTTCACTGGAAGGGGTAGATCCTTTATTGATCATACACTATCTTCGTGTACAAATTCCTATACCCAGAAGAGCCCTAATAATTGTCCCTGGAGACAATTATTAGGGCTCTACCCCTAATAATTACTATGATGACCTCAAGTCTAAGGATACTTGTACAACTATCACTATGTGAACAACTGCTGACACGTGAGTGAACTCCATCAGTTGTTCAGCTGTGCGAGTCATGTTCAGTGAACTTATTCTATAATAAGCACCTACATACTAGCTATAGTGTCACCACACAAATGTCTATGAGAACAGACATCTTTCATAATGAAGCAAGCATAATATGTACCGATCTTTGCGGATTATTAATTACCAGTTAGTAATCCTACGACCAGGAACTATTTAAGTTTAGAGTTATCATCTTTTTAGGTCTCACTATTATGATCTCATCATAATCCATAAAAAGATTTACTCTAAACTATGGTATATCTTATTTAAACACTTAAATAGATAGAGCCCGTAATAAAAACAAAACAAGTCTTTTATTAATATCAATGAAATCAAAACAGATTACATAAAAGTTATTCCTAAATCCTAATACACGATTGGACTTAGGACATATTCCTTTCATTAATAAAAATGGAAATTTTGTAACCCCACCTAATGCACCTAGAAAGACCTATTCAAACTGTGGTAGCACTAATCAACTTGATAACTCTTGCAAAAAAATAAAAAGATAAATATTGTTTCTTCCAAATCAGAGTTTAGGAATAAAACAGTTAGATATAAACCTTAGAGTCCTTGTTTTCATTGTGAAAGTGTTTGTCATTCTATTTATACATGTAAAGAGTATCACAGTATGTATTATGATTATTATAAAGTGAAACCCTCTTTAATTAAAGCAAAATCTTTTTCTCGCATGTATAAATACTGATAGTAAGGATGTTAACATAAACTCTGATAAAAAGTCGTTTGTTGTATATATTAACAAACTTAAAAAGGCCAAAGGATTCAAGCAAGTTTGGGTCCTTAAAAATACTAACTGTTGGAAATATTTGAGATGTCATGTCTAATATATTTCATGTTAAGTTTTCAGATCTTAATTAACAGGAAATATCAGTTCTTACTGAATCAGGACTTACTGGAAGTCAGGACTTAAGGATATCAGGACTTAGATTATCAGAAGATAATATAAGAAGATGGATATCAGAACTTAAGTACTGGAGGACTAACATTTAAGGAAGGAAGCTGATTTATAGGAAAGAAGATCGAAACTAATACGGAATAAGATATGCATGAAAAGAGTTCGAGGACTAGAAGAATTATATAAGATATCTGGTTGATATATTTTAGGAGACAAAATTATATTCCAAATCAACTAGAAGTTATCTTGTAACTGTGTGTCTATATAAACACATACATAGGTTTACTCTATAAGAGTTACGATCATCGAGAAGATCATATAATGTAACCTAGCAGCTCTCGTGATATTTGTTCATCACTGAGAAAGAACAGTTCCATTGTAACAGAGTTTGTTATATCGAATACATCTATTTTCTATTACTTGTGATTTAAATCAATTTGATTGTATTCTACACTGTATTCAACCCCCTTCTACAGTGTTGTGTGACCTAACAAGTGGTATCAGAGCTTATATGTTAACACACATATAGTAAAGATCCAAAACAATCATGTCTGAAGAAGCAGAAAATCCAACCAAGCCCGCTAAAACTGAAGAAACTCCAAAGACTCAAACCCATAGTCGATATGAGACTATCAAGGTTCCCATGCTGAGACCGTCAGAGTATCCCATATGAAAAGTGAAGATGGCTATGTTTCTGGAAGCTACAGATCCAGAATACCTTGACAGAATTTATGAAGGACCGCATAAGCCAACCAAGCTCTCTGTTGTAGTTGCAGATCAGCCAGCAAAGACCATACCAAAGGAGAAAAGTGAATACAGAGTTGAAGATATCTCATCTATTGTCAATGATGCAAAGGTAAGGCATTTGCTGCATAGTGCCATTGATAATGTCATGTCAAATAGGGTAATTCAATGCAAGACTGTAAAGGAGATATATGATGCTTTGGAGATAAGGTGTCAGGGAACTGATGCAATCAAGAAAAACAGGAGGACTATACTCACTCAAGAGTACGAGCATTTTGACTCAAAAAGTGATGAGTCATTAACTGACTTATATGACAGGTTTGTCAAACTCTTGAATGATCTTTCACTGGTGGACAAGGAATATGACATTGAATATTTAAATCTAAAATTCCTTTTAGCTCTTCCTGAAAGTTGGGATTTGAAAGCTACTATTATAAGATATAACTATGCTCTTGATGAAACTACTCTTGATGAAATTTATGGAATGCTCAAGACTTATGAACTTGAGATGGATCAAAGAAGCAAGAGGCATGGGAAAAAGTCAAGAACAGTTCCTCTTAATGCTGAGGAAGAATCCCCCAAAGTGGCTGTCTCAAAGAAAGGAAAAGGAAAGGCTCTCATCATAAAGTCTGATTCAGAATCATCAAGTTCTGATGATGATGATTCAGAAATTGTAAGTCTACCTGAAGTAGATGCTGATGAAGAGATGATGAAGCTGTGTGCTCTTATGGTGAAGGGTATCACAAAGATAGCCTACAGGAAATTCAGAAGGGGAAAGAAGTTTTCCAGGAAAGGAAGAAGTTCTGATAGGAAGGGTTTCAGAAAATCTGAAGGCAAAGGAGGAAAGTCTGACAGAGGAGATTACTCAAATGTCAAATGCTACAACTGTGGTAAGAAAGGCCACATATCTCCTGACTGCAAGAAAGGAAAGAGTGACAAAGGCAAGACACTTGTCACAAAGAAGAAAAGTTGGACAGACACCTCAGATTCTGAAGATGAGGAAAACTATGCCTTGATGGCAAATGCTGATAGCAGTTCTGATGCTGCTGAGTTAAAGGTACCTCAAACAACTTATGCCTTTCATATTGATGATATTATTGAGTTGAGATTATATCTTAAAACCATGTTTATTAGCTATAGAGATCAAACTTTAACATGTGAAAGATTAACTTCTGAAAATCTTGCTTTTAAAAAGAGGAATGATTATTTAGAAAAAGAGTTAGTTATGTTCCATCAAACTCAGAAGGATAGAGATGATGCTTTCTATGTGAGCGATGAAGTGCTAAAAATGAATAAATCTCTAAAAACTGAGTTAGAAAAGGAGAGAGAGATTATCAGGACTTGGACTAACTCTGGCAGAACAACTCAGAATATACTAAGTAGTGAGAACTGGAAAGAGGGCTTAGGTTATGGAGATGAGAAAAGTGAAAAAGGAACTGAACAAGTTAAGCCAATTATTGTTAAACAGACTACTAAGACAAAGGTAAATCCTATTAAATTTATAACTGAAACTGTAAAGTCTGATTCTGAAAAGATGAAAGATGTTGAGACAGAAGTGATAGCAGAGTCAACTTCTGACAAATTAGAACAGGATAAACCCACTGAAGTTAACATAGGCTTAATGACACAGAATCAGCTTAAACATAAGCTGAAAGAGATTATCAGTGTAAACAAGGTAAAGGAAGCTAGGAAAAATAGGAATGGAAAGGAGGTATGAATAAAAGCAACAATTATATGCCTGTTCCTAATGCTCCTAGAAAGAAATGCTATAACTGTGGAAATTCTAACCATCTGGCTTCTTTTTGCAGGAAGAATAAGAATATAAACTCCTTACCTTCTAAGTCAGGAGTTAAGAGTCAGTCTATTAGGTTTAAGCCACAAAATCCTTGTTTTCATTGTGGTAGTGTGTGGAATTCCATTTATACTTGTAAGGAATATCATAGTTTGTACTATGATTATTATCAGATAAAACCTTCTTTGAAGAAAGTTACTTTAATTCCTTCTAGTATAAAGTATGATGCAAAGTCTGATAATGTTAATACTGATAAGAAAAATTGTTAGTATAAACTCTGATGTTAAATCCGCTGTAAATGTTAACAAACTTAAAAAGGACAAAGGATCAAAGCAAGTCTGGGTCCTTAAAACTAACCTTTAGTGGTCTTTATGATTGCAGGGCAACAGGAAGAACATCCTAGTTCTGGACAGTGGATGTTCAGGACATATGACTGGAAATAAAGCCCTGCTATCAGACTTTGTGGAGAAAGCTGGACCATGAGTTTCTTATGGAGATGGCAATATTGGGAAACCTCTGGGATATGGAAAAATCAATCTTGGGAATGTCATCATTGAATCAGTAGCTCTAGTCTCAGGACTTAAACACAATCTGTTGAGTATAAGTCAAATATGTGACAGAGGTTATCATGTGGATTTCTTCGAAGAACACTGTGAAGTTATAAGTAATTCAATAGGCAAAGTGGTTCTGAAAGGATATAGGCATGATAACAATTATGAATCCATTCTTTCAACAAGTACTGATGGTTCTGCAATCTGTCTGTTAAGTAGAGCATCAATTGAAGAAAGCTGGAATTGGCACAAGAAACTCTCTCATTTAAATTTCAACAATATAAATGAGCTTGTAAAGAAAGATCTTGTGAGAGGACTGCCAAAAATAGTATTTGCTCCTGATGGCCTTTGTAATTCATGTCAGAAGGCAAAACAAAGAAAATCTTCTTTCAAGAGAAAAACTGAGTCATCAATTCTTGAGCCTTATCACCTACTGCATGTTGATCTATTTGGTCCAGTCAATTTCATGTCTATTGCAAAGAAAAAATATGCTATGGTTATAGTGGATGAGTTCACAAGGTACACATGGGTGTACTTCTTGCACAAGAAGACTGAAACTGCATCTACCCTAACTGATCATGTCAGACAGCTGGATAAATTGATCAAAGATTCTGTTAAAATCATAAGGAGTGATAATGGCACTGAGTTCAAGAATTCAATTATGGGAGAGTTCTGCAAAGATCATGGAATTAAACAGGAATTTTCTGCACCTGGAACTTCACAGCAAAATGGAGTTGTAGAAAGAAAGAACAAGACTGTCATTGAAGCTGCACGAACAATGCTTGAAGAAGCAAAGCTGCCAACCAATTTTTGGGCTGAAGCTGTGCAGACTGCTTGTTTTACATAAAATGCAACACTCATAAACAAACATGAAAAAACACCATATGAAATGGTAAAGAAGAAGAAGCCAAATCTGAAATACTTTTATGTATTTGGTTGCAAGTGTTTTGTTCTTAAGACTCATACTGAGCAGCTGTCAAAATTTGATCTCAAAGCTGATGAAAGATTTTTGTTGGATATCCACTTTCCACAAAAGCCTTCAGAGTCTACAATTTAAGAACAAGAGTTGTCATGGAATCTATCAATGTCTCTTTTGATGATAAGAAGATTACTGGACTTGAAGATTTTGATGATCATGATCAGCTGAGATTTGAGAATGAAGATTTAAATTCTGATTCTGAAAATTCTGATCCCGTAAGTTTTGATGGATTAAGTTCTGATGTCATTGAAACTGTGGTAACAACTCCAAAGGAAAATGCACCTATCTAGGGGGTGCAAGCTGAAGATCCTACCACATCTCAAGACTCTCGAGAAGTATCAGAACCTGTCACTGGCTCTTCAAGTTTTGATTCATCTAGTTATGATGAGCCAAAGTCTGATAATTTTGGAAGCTCTGATTCTTCAACTTCTGAAAAATCAAATTCATATTCTGAAGTCTCAGAGAGCATAACTACAGGGGGAGCATCAGAAAATGTTGATAGAGACAGCATGGATCATGGGGGAGGATCCAGTTCTAGAGATCAACTTCCATCTGCAAGGAAGTGGACTAAAGCACATACACCTGATTTAATCATTGGAGATCCTGAAGCAGGTGTCAGAACTAGAACTGCAACTTCAAATGAATGTCTCTATCATTCTTTTCTATCTTAGACTGAACCAAAGAAAGTGGAAGAAGCTCTTCAAGATGCTGATTGGGTGCAAGCAATGCAGGAAGAGTTAAATGAATTTAAAAGAGATAAAGTCTAGACCCTAGTGTAGGATTTTATAAATCACAGAAGCATGGTAAAATATTTTCTTGATATAAAATCCATATAATACGCATACAATTTGTGAATAAATCGAGGGATCGATTACTAACCTTTAATAGTGATCCAAGAACGATGAACGGAGATCCCTAGCAACTGCTCCTCAATTGTGAAGCACTCCACCGGTATCCACCAAGAGATCAAAATAATGGAGGGAGGAAGAGGTTGAGAGAATTAGTTGCCTCCCTCTTTTTCTACTTTAGAATTAGGATTTTATTTTGGGTTGAGGCAAATAGGGTTTATAATAGTATATTTATAGGAAAAAATTTCAGCTGAAAATTTTCCATAAAATATTATTATTATTAACCCTTTAATTGATTATTCTTATTAACCAATCAACTAATAATTAAAACACCTTTTTATCATTAATCCCTTTTCTAAACACTTTAGAAAAATAATTCTCTCACTTGATTTAATTTCCAAAATTAAATTCTTAATTAATAATATTAAGAACTTTTCTTAATTAATTTATAATTAATTAAATCTCATTTAATCAATTATTAAATTTGCTAATTAATTATTTATTTCACAAATAAATAATTACCAGCCATTATTAATTAATTCCTCCACCATTAAATCATTCTCTTTTATGGTGTGACCATGTAGGTTCAATATTAAGCCGGTAGTAGAAATAAATAATAATAAAACTATTTTATCATTATTTATATAAATTCTCTAATTCATTAAATATGATAAATTAATAAATTAATCATATTTATTCTACATCGTGAGGGATACTTCTCAGCATATCGCAACTATCCGGATAAAATGAATTCACTGCTTAGAATACCAAGAACCTATTCAGTGAATAGTTATCGTACAATTATATCCTTCTACCCTGCAATGTCATGATTAGATACAAGGCATGGAACTCATGGCAAGTCTATCTTATTTAATCAGATGTTTTCCCATTCACTATGCTTAGTTCTAATTAATGTGAATTAGAAACTCCTTTCTGATTTCATTCACTCTGGCCAGAGATTCCTGAACTAGCATAAGTGGATCAACATTGAACATTCTCTTCCTTTCACTGGAAGGGGTAGATCCTTTATTGATCATACACTATCTTTGTGTACAAATTCCTACACCCAGTAGAGCCCCTTATTATTGTCCCTGGAGACTAAAACCTAAACCAAAGTATAGTTCAGTGTAAACAAGATGACTATGCTGACCTCAAGTCTAAGGATACTCGTACAACTATCACTATGTGAACATCTGCTGACACGTGAGTGAACTCCATCAGTTGTTCAGCGAACTTATTCTATAGTAAGCACCTACATACTAGCTATAGTGTCATCACACAAATGTCTATGAGAACAGACATCCTTCATAATGAAGCAAGCATAGTATGAACCGATCTTTGCGGATTACTAATTACCAGTTAGTAATCCTACGACCAGGAAATATTTAAGTTCAGAGTTATCATCTTTTAGGTCTCATTATTATGATCTCATCATTATCCATAAAAAGCTTTACTCTAAACTATGGTATATCTTATTTAAACACTTAAATAGATAAAGCCCGCAATAAAACCAAAACAAGTCTTTTATTAATATCAATGAAATCAAAACAGATTACATAAAAGTTATTCCTAAATCATCATACATGATTGGACTTAAGACACATCTCTTTCAATCTTCCACTTGTACTAAAGCCAATCACTCTGGTATCTAATACCCATCTTGTCTTTATGATGATCAAAGTGACTTTGAGAAAGTGGCTTTGTTAAAGGGTCTGCTATGTTGTTATGTGTGTCAACTCTCTTGACGTTGACATCTCCTCTTTCAACAATCTCCCTAATCAGATGAAAGCATCGCAAAACATTTCCTATAAGAAGTATGTCATCCACATACAATACAAGAAATGTTACCTCGCTCCCACTAACCTTTTTGTAGATGCATGGTTCATCTATGTTTTTGATAAAACCGAACTCTTTGATTGTCTCATCAAAACGGATGTTCCATCTACGAGAAGCTTGCTTCAAACCATATATGGTTCGCAGCAGCTTACACACTAGGTGTTCATTTCCATTGAAAAGAAAACCCTCTGGCTGTGTCATATACACTTCCTCTTCAAGTTTCCCATTGAGGAAGGCCATTTACACGTCCATTTTCCAGATCTCATAGTCATAGTAAGCAGCAATCGCAAGCAAAATCCGAATAGATTTTAACAGGGCTACAGGTGAAAAAGTTTCATCAAAGTTAATCCCTTGCCTTTGTTTAAATCCTTTTGCCACGAGCCTGGCCTTATAGGTCTCCACCTGGCCATCTGCTCAAATCTTTCTTTTGTATACCCATTTTCACTCAATAGGCTTCACACCATCAGGTGCTTCAACCAAAGTCCATACTTGGTTGTTATACATAGATTCCACTTCGGATTTCATGGCACTTTGCCATTTCTCTGAGTCAACACTACTCGTAGCCTCATTATAGGTCATAGGGTCGTCATCATCAATGATTGACAACTCATTGTCATTCTCAATGACAAGGCCATAATACCTCTCAGGTTGGCGAGACACTCTCCCTGTCCTACGAATGGGTTGTTCCACAGAAGGTTGTTCAGTCTGAATAGGTGTTTCTACTTGAACCGTAGTAGTTTGTACTTCTTGAACTTCATCAAGTTCAATCTTGCTCCCACTGTTTCCTTCAAGGATAAACTGTTTTTCCAAGAAGGTAGCATGTCTGGAGACAAATACCCTATGATCGGTGTAAAAGTAATACCCTAGAGTCTCTTTAGGATATCCCGTAAAATTACATTTTACGAATCGAGATTCCATCTTATCTGGGTCAACTTTCTTGACATAAGCTGGACATCCCCAAATCTTAACGTTTTAAGACTCGATTTCCTTTCTTTCCATATCTCATATGGAGTTTGAGGAACAGATTTGGAAGGCACCTTATTCAGTAAATATGCTGAGGTTTCCAATACATAACCCCATAGGAATACTGGAAGATTCGCATAGCTCATCATGGACCGAACCATGTCTAACAAAGTTCAATTTCTCCTTTCAGATACCCCATTCAACTGTGGAGTATATGGAGGAGTCCACTGGGAGACTATACCATTTTCTTTGTGATAATCTAGAAACTCTCCATTCAAGTATTCACCACCTCGATCTGATCGAAGAGTTATAATACTATGTTTGGTTTATTTCTCCACTTCATACTTATATTCTTTGAACTTTTTAAAGGCTTCAGACTTATGTTTCATCAAGTACACATATCCGAATCTAGATCGATCATCTATGAAAGTAATGAAGTATGAAAATTCACCCATGGCTTGCGTAGATATTGGTCCACATACATCTGTGTGTACCAATCCTAGAAAATCTTCAGCCCTCTCTCCATGTCCACTAAATGGAGATTTGGTCACTTTACCCAATAGACAAGACTCGCATGTAGGATATGATTCAAAATCAAAGGGGTCAAGTAACCCTTCCTTATGCAATATTCGCAGTCTATTTTCACTAATATGACCAAGTCTGCAGTGCCACAAGAAAGTGAGATCTTCATCATCCCGTTTTCTTTTATTAGTTTGTTCAATTTGAAGTAAATTATACTCTACGTCACATACATACAGACCATTATTTAAAGTACCACGTCCATAAAGAACATTATCTCTAAGAATAGAACATTCATTATTCTTAATAATAAATGAAAAACCTGCTAAGTCTAATATGGGAATAGAAATAATATTCCTCACAATCGAGGGAACAAAATAACAATTATTTAAAACAATAGTCTTGCCCGTAGGCATATGTAAATGAAATGATCCTACAGCTTCAGCAGCAACTCTTGCTCCATTTCCCATCCGTAGAATCACCTCCTCTTCTTCAAGAGTCCTACTTTTCCTTAGTCCCTTCAACGAATTGCAAATATGAGAACTACAGGCGGTATCTAATACCCAAGTAGAAATTTGATTTAATGACATATTCAATTCAATCATGAACATACCTGAAACAGAAGCGGTAGTCTCACTACCCCTCTTCTTCTTCAATTCTGCAAGGTAAACCTTGCAGTTCCTCTTCTAGTGCCCCACTTTGTTACAGTGAAAGCAAACAGCTTTGCTCTTGGGGTCTTCAGCTTTTGGTGGAACCGGCTTTTTCTCACCTACTTTCTTCTTCTTGGAAGGGTTCTTCTTCCTTTTCTTAGGATTGGAACCTTCACCAATTAGAAGAACAGAACTCTTCTTAGGGGGAAATTCGATTCCGCAGTCTTCAACATGTTGTGGAGTTCAGGCAGGCTGACATTCAGCTTATTCATGTGAAAGTTCACAACAAACTGCGAGAACGAACCCGGAAGTGATTGCAAGACCAAGTCTTGGCTCAGCTCCCCATCCATGGCAAAACCAAGTTGTCCAAGACGTTCAATCAAATTGATCATCTTAAGTACATGGTCATTCACAGATGATCCCTCAGATATCCTACAACCGAACAGCTCCTTCGATATCTCATATCGAGCTGTCCTCCCTGCCACATCATACAACTCTTGTAGATGCATAAGGATAGTGTGAGCATCCATATGCTCATGCTGCTTCTGTAGCTCAATGATCATGGAATCTAGCATGATGCATTGAGCAACATTTGCCTCATCTATCCACTTACGATACATAACATGTTCATCATTATGTGCATCGCTAGCAGGTTCCGTAGGCTTAGGTGAGTCAAACACATATTCCAGCTTCTCAACCCTGAGAACAATTCTCAAGTTTCGAAGCCAGTCAGCAAAATTAAGACCAATCAACTTGTGAGCATCTAGTATGCTCCGTAGTGATAGTGCAAAAGACATAACGTATATAGTAAATCTGTAAATGATGAACACATAACAACACTTAGCAAATATTCAATTTCATTTCAAAACACTATATGAATCGGGTCTTTATTCATAAGTGGCTCCCACTAGTTTATCTAATTTATACAACCTCTAAGTGAAAATTAAGCATTCATAATGCTAGTGGGAATAGGGATCCTACATTCCATCACACAACCTCGGATGTAGCACGAAACGTCATGTGATGTTCAATAGGCAGACAACTCTTGTCAATTACATCTTATGTTATTCCCTAATAAAACTTTAGCCTCTTGAATAATTGAGTCATGGCTGTAGCATGACAGACTCAATATTCTAAGTCAAGTCTAACCCAACATTTCGTACAATTGAATCAGTCTCCAACGGCCCACGGCTGCAGCACGTAACGACCTTTAGATTCTAATTCAATGCACACATCTCTATGTAGTAGACAAGTATTTCTTATTTCGAAATCAAAGCCCTCGGCTGTAGCACAAAACGACAATGATTTAAAAATAAGAACTACTTTCTACCATGTTGGAAGGCTTTGACCTACACAAGCCCGTTGTGTCATTGGCCAATTACTACCTGATATTATTTAATTTTAGAGGGATTATATTACGTTACAATCATAATCATATTATAAAGAGATTCTTCCTTTTAAATTAAATATTTCAAATCAATAATCGATAATCAGATGATTCCCAGATCGGGGGGGAGCATTGTCAAGAGGCGTCACTTAATACCCCTTTCTTACAGATAGAAATCTGTTGTTGACAGAATCATCCTTTCTCTCAATATTGAAAATTCATATTCAATTACGTGTTTCATAAACACAAGAATCTCATGATTGTATTCATAATATTTATTGTTAAGGCAAGAAACGATTCATATTCTAGATTTTCTGGAGCACGCCTTATATTGATTTAAGTTCACCTAAATCTATCATCGCATGGTAAACATAGGCATATATCTCATATATAAAAAATAAATAAACGTAAAGGTACGCATGTTAAATCATGTAGCATATTACTCTAAGCATTATACATCTCTATGTACCACATGAAGCATTTAAAAGGTAATTAAAACAATTAAAACATGCTTTAAAACACTTTCGGGAATATAAATAGTTCAAAACTTTTATATAAAAAAAAGTTTGACCACTCCATTAGATCCGTCTCGGAAAAACGAATCCAACGATATAATGCACGCCCAAAACGGAGTTACGAAACTCCCAGAAATTAAATTAAAAAAAAACAGATGGGTTGTAACGAATTATAGGAACGCGTTACAAGCCCTGTAACGCATTCCGGTAATGCGTTACAAACCTTTTAACCCATTAAAAGGTGTAACGCATTCCGTGAATGCGCCACAGGGTGTAACGCATTCCCGGAATGCGCGACACCCCCTTCCCCGCGTGCGCTGCACGCGCCTGCAACAGCCGACTCCCCTTCTGCGCCTGTCAGTCTCTAGCCGCCGCCCTCAATATCAGTACCCCCTTTAATGATTTATAGCAGAATATATATACATAACTGATTATATATATATTTTATTTAATTATGAATTTTAATTAAAACAACTTCAAAAAATCATAATAATTAATCCACACATCAGAAAATTATGAAAAAAATACACAGACGTTCTACAACACTTGTAGAACCCAGATCTACAGTCAAAACAATTTTGAGAAACAATTCCTAATCAATCGTAATTAATCCATGATATAACTTGCAAAAATCATAATAAATTCATACAAGCTCATAAAATTCTGAAATTTATATCACAGATCTATATGCATACAACCTAAGCTCTGATACCATTGTAGGATTTTATACACCACAGAAGCATGGTAAAACATTTTCTTGATATAAAATCCATATAAAACGCATACAAACCGTAAATAAATCGAGGGATCGATTACTAACATTTAATAGCGATCCAAGAACGATGAACGGAGATCTCTAGCAGCTGTTCCTCAATTGTGAAGCACTCAACCGGTATCCACCAAGAGATCAAAATAATGGAGGGAGGAAGAGGTTGAGAGAATTAGTTGTCTCCCTCTTTTTCTACTTTAGAATTAGGGTTTTATTTTGGGTTGAGACAAATAGGGTTTATAATAGTATATTTATAGGCAAAATTTTCAGCTGAAAATTTTCCATAAAATATTATTATTATTAACCCTTTAATTGATTATTCTTATTAACCAATTAACTAATAATTAAAACACCTTTTAATCATTAATCCCTTTTCTAAACACTTTAGAAAAATAATTCTCTCACTTGATTTAATTTCCAAAATTAAATTCTTAATTAATAATATTAAGAACTTTTCTTAATTAATTTATAATTAATTAAATCTTATTTAATCAATTATTAAATTTGCTAATTAATTATTTATTTCACAAATAAATAATTACCAGCCATTATTAATTAATTCCTCCACCATTAAATCATTCTCTTTTATGGTGTGACCCTGTAGGTTCAATATTAAGCCAGTAGTAGAAATAAATAATAATAAAACTATTTTATCATTATTTATATAAATTCTGTAATTCATTAAATATGATTAATTAATAAATTAATCATATTTATTTTATATCGTGAGGGATACTTCTCAGCATATCGCGACTATCCGGATAATACGAATTCACTGCTTAGAATACCAAGAACCTATTCAGTGAATAGTTACCGTATAATTATTTCCTTCTACCCTGCAATGTCATGATTAGATACAAGGCATGGAACTCGTGTCGAGCCTAATTTATTTAATCATATGCTTTCCCATTCACTATGCTTAGTTCTAATTAATGTGAATTAGAAACTCCTTTCTAATTTCATTCACTCTGGCCAGAGATTTCTGAACTAGTAGAAGTGGATCAGCATTGAACATTCTCTTCCTTTCACTGGAAGGGGTAGATCCTTTATTGATCATACACTATCTTCGTATACAAATTCCTACACCCAGTAGAGCCCTTATTATTGTCCCTGGAGACTAAGAACTAAACCAAAGTATAGTTCAGTGTACACAAGATGACTATGCTGACCTCAAATCTAAGGATACTTGTACAACTATCACTATGTGAACATCTGCTGACACGTGAGTGAACTCCATCAGTTGTTCAGCTGTGTGAGTCATGTTCAGTGAACTTATTCTATAATTAGCACCTACATACTAGCTATAGTGTCACCACACAAATGTCTATGAGAACAGACATCCTTCATAATGAAGCAAGCATACTATGTACCGATCTTTGTGGATTACTAATTACTAGTTAGTAATCCTATGACCAGGAAATATTTAAGTTCAAAGTTATCATCTTTTAGGTCTCATTATTATGATCTCATCATAATCCATAAAAAGCTTTACTTTAAACTATGGTATATCTTATTTAAACACTTAAATAGATAAAGCCCGCAATAAAACCAAAACAAGTCTTTTATTAATATCAATGAAATCAAAACATATTACATAAAAGTTATTCCTAAATTATCATACATGATTGGACTTAGGACATATCTCTTTCACCTAGTGCCAAGACCAAAGAACAGATCAGTTGTTAGTACAAAATGGGTGTTCAGAAACAAAACTGACAGTGATTGCATAATTACAAGGAATAAAGCAAGACTGGTTGCTAAAGGTTACTCTCAGTAGGAGGGTATTGATTATGATGAAACATTTGCACCAGTTGCTAGATTAGAAGCCATAAGGATCTTTTTGACTTATGCTGATCATAAAAAGTTAAAAGTCTTTCAAATGGATGTGAAAAGTGCTTTTCTCAATGGAAAATTGGAAGAAGAGGTATATGTTGAACAACCTCCAGGCTTTGTAGATCCTAAATTACCCAATCATGTCTACAGGATTGACAAAGCACTTTATGACCTTAAGCAAGCTCCAAGAGCATGGTATGAGACTTTAGCTCAATTCCTTCTGGAAAGTGGATTTCACAGAGTCACAATTGACAAGACTTTATTCTACCTCAACCATGGAAAGGACTTACTTTTGGTACAGATATATGTTGATGATATCATATTTGGTTCTACTAATTCTAAACTGTGTGAGAAGTTTGCAAAGCTAATGCAGTCAAGATATCAAATGAGTATGATGGGAGAACTCAGCTATTTTATGGGCCTTCAAGTCAAGTAAACTGAAGAAGGCACTTTTATCTGTCAATCCAAGTATACCGGAAATTTACTGAAGAAATTTGGAATGCAAGATTGTTCAACTGCATCCACTCCCATGGCCACTGAAACCAAGTTAGATAAGGATACTGGTAAATAAGTAGATATTACTAACTACATAGGTATGATTGGCTCATTACTCTATCTAACTGCAAGTAGACCTGATATCATGTATGCTACCTGTCTTTGTGCAAGATTTCAGGCCGATCCAAGAGAACCTCACTTATTAGCAGTGAAAAGAATTTTCAAGTACCTTAAAGGTACAGCTGATCTAGGATTGTGGTATCCTAGGGAATCAGATTTTAAGCTAATTGGTTACTCAGATGCAGATTTTGCAGGATGCAAAATAGACAGGAAAAGCACTAGAGGAAGCTGCCAATTTCTTGGAGGCAGATTGGTTTCTAGGTTTAGCAAGACACAAAAGTCAATTTCCACATCAACTGCAGAAGTAGAATATATTGCTACAGGAAGCTGTTGTGCACAGATTCTTTGGATGAAGAATCAGTTACTGGATTATGGGTTAGAATTTTCTAAAATCCCTATTTACTATGATAATCAAAGTGCTATTGCTATGACAGGTAATCCAGTTCAACACTCAATGACAAAGCACATTAGCATTAGGTACCATTTTATAAGGGAACATGTGGATGAAGGTACAGTAGAATTGCCTTTTGTTCCAACAGATCAACAACTAGCAGATATCTTCACAAAACCACTATGTGAAGCTACTTTTATAAGATTGGTAAATGAACTTGAAATGGTTTCAGGTTCTTTCTCTAAATCTGCTTAGTTTTTGTTCTCATGCATCAGACTTTATGATCAGTGTTTACAGACTATATTATCTATATGTAATCTGTGCTTAATTTGAAAATTCTTTAAATGCTGATTATCTGATGTGGATTTATATACTCTGATAAGTGTTTTGAATGTTTTGTGACTATTCAATCCAATGAGGATAACTGCGCTAGATGCTGACCTAGTAGTCTTTAACATACTAGAAATCCCATGTTTAAATTAGTTGTTTATGTGGAAACTCATTAACACAAGCAGATTCTGATATTGAGCTTAGTCAAGTTTACTTTGTATATCTTATTACTAAGTCACAAACTAAATTCTTGTTTCTTATCTGTCAAATTCTGATGTCAGTAAATCTTAAGAATGAACTAAGTGCAAATAAGCCTCACTTATCAAAAGAAAAGAAAAGAATAAAAGTCAGGTACTCCTTTGAGATCTAAAGTAAAAATGTGGAAGGGAAGACCCAAGTGCATTGCTGGTATTAAGTAATATGCATTAGAAAAGCAAAAAAAAAATCTTGGTGACTTTGTACACTCTATGATTACTGGAGAAATATTCTCATGATAACATAAATTCTGATAAGCAGTCGTGACTCACTTACACTGAGAAGCCACTGTAAAAAGGAATTTTAAAAGATACGTAAAATGAGCACAAACAGTTGAGGTGGACTCTTGCATAAATTTGTTCTATAGTAGACATCATGACTGATGACAGATTTTAAGCATTTTTCTTAGTTATGCCTTATTTCTAAGATGTACTGAAGTTGATCAGACTTTAATCCTTATCTGATATTTTGCTGAATGCACACACTTTCACTCCATATGAATGATAAAAATTACTGTGGTGATTAAGTTGTTTTTGACAAACAGTTAAGTGTCATTTGCATAAATTCTGAGGACAAGTTCTGATGATTAAATTCTGAAGAAAACAAGTCAGTATTTGTATGAAGAATCACAGAAAAAGATATTCACTATTTGAGTACATAAGCCATGTTCTGATGACTGTTAAAATATGATATGAGTTAAGTTCTGATATTAAATCCTGATGGAATTTTTGATGCTTACGTGGCATTTTTCTTTACTTGACTTATTTGTGATAAAATATGAAATAGTCATATTTAAATCTGAATAAATTTGGGTAAGTTAGAAACAGTCATAATTATTATGGGTTAGTGGTTAACGTGTATGTCTTGAAAAACTGCATGTGCACAATAATTGTTAATTATTTCTCGTGCCCATTAACTCTTGCTTTAGATCTTTTACTGACTGTTATTATTACACATCAGTCTAGGGAGTCGAGGGATCATTATTTTTACTTGTAATTGTTAAAAACTCCTCGTGTCCCTTGGTATTGCATTGCCTATTTAATAGTTGATCATTCATCAGTAAAATCACATCTTTTCATTTCTCTCAAACAATGGCACATTTTAGTTGGTTTTACTGCTATGGCACAGAAACTGTGACCATTTTTCAAAATGGAATTCCGACTCTATATCCTATCAACGGCATTCCATTCGACATCTGGAATCAACTTCCGGCAAATATTAAAAATGATCTGTTGTCTTTCCAAAGAGAAGTTCATCTTCGTATTCTTAAACAGTAGGAGCAAATCATTCGTCTTGTTGTTCTCTTTGTTGAAAATAGGAAGAAGAATTAATTGTCATCCATTCGTTTCTCTTCACCGTCAGCTTTGTCAGTCTTCTTAGACTAGAACTAAGGCTGTTGATGTTAAGAATCTTAGAATAGAACTATCTTGTAATTTTTGCATGTAATTGATAAATTTCATGAAATGTACTCATCTGATATATTAATGAAATTTCCTTTAATTGCAAGACTTGTTCTTTGTTTCTCAAATTATATGACTGTACATGTTTTAATTGCAATTTGTTAATCTTTACTTTATCATTTTTAACTTTATCCTGTGATGAATGTTTTGATTTAATAATGGTCAATAATAAATTTTGATGTTTTGAGGAAACAATTGAAGCACGAGTTCATGCATCTGAACCTGTGATATTTGAAGCTGAGAATGTTACTTCTCAGAAAGCAACAACAGCTCAAAGTTCTGATACTTTGAAAAGGAAATTTATAAATTCTGATGCTGCTGAAGCAACTCCTTCATTGGCAAGGAGATTGAATAAAATGAAGGCAAAGAGGTATTTGGCTAAGGCTATATCAGAAGATACTGAAAAAGCTGAGGAAGGGGATCAGAAATCTCTGATCTCACAAGAACCAATTATTATTGCAGCCCATCCAGCTCAAGCCAAAGACACTGCTAATGACATAGTTCTTACATCTCCTGTCTCTCCTATTAAAGCTACGGATGATGCTAAAAAACAAACTGATATTTCTGAAATAGATATTCATAATTTGAATATACCTGAAGTTCTTTATCTGGAAGCTCCATCTACAATAAAGACACCAGCTCTGGAGATAAATTCTGCTGAACGGAATTTAGATTATGTAATTCCTGAATCTCCAGTTGCTTCACACACTGTTGAGCTCTCAGAACAGAATGAGTCTTCCTCAAGTTCTGATGAGAGTGTTTCTGCTGAGACTCCAGTACCTATTCTGGGCAAGAAAGAATTGGTGAAGAAATTTGTTGAAAAGGAAGCACCTATTCCTTGGGAGGATACTCACAGAGGTGTTGAGTGGACTAAGAAGTGGAATGAATCAGATTTTATTCCATGTTCTAAAATTCTGACAAGGCATATTACAAAAGCTGATGAGTTGCTCACAAATGCTGATTTCAAGACATAACTCAAGATCACAGCTCTGTCTACAAAACACCTTTAAGGTCTACATACTGCTACTCATGAAAAGGTTGATACACTCAGAGAACAAGCTGATAAGCTCGATCGGGTGCTCAAGCTTGACAAAAATAGGTATATCCGACCTATTTTTGAAAAAGTTGCAGTCATTGAGAAAACTCAAGAGAAGCAACAGGCCCAAATTGCTGAGGGTCTGGTTAATCAAGCTTCTCAGAAAGCTCAATTGGATGACATCCAATCTTCAGTTGAACTTCTTCTTTCTCTCTTACTTCCTGATGATGCCAAAATAGGGGAGAAGGTAGTTAAGTCCAAATGCTCACCTACTTAAGAACTGAAAAAAGGATGATAAAGGTGATGACCAGGGAAACTCTGAAAAGAGTAGAGGTCAAAGAAAAGTTGAAGGAAAATCCATTATTCAGAACAAGTCAAGTTCTGATGCTGTGAATGCTCAAAGACTGAAGTCAAGTGGTGATAAGCAAAGTCTGATGTCAAGTTCTGATATTCTGATTCAGTCAGGATCTGAAGACTCTCAGAAGTTCTTGCAAACTCTGAAGTTAAAGGGGAAGCAGATACTGTTTATTACAAAGATCCTAAAATCCAAACACTTGATGAGGAGATAGCAAGAAGATTATTTCTGAAACATAATCCAGAAATGGATTTAGAAACTCTCAAGGAGGAAGAAGCTAGATTTGCTGCTGAGAAGACAAATCCTAAGTCTAAAGCTTCTGATGCAAAGAAACCTCCAAGGCCAAAGGAAAAGGGCATTGTGATCAAGAAAAAGTCAAATTCTGAAACTTTAAAGTTTAGAACTAGATCACAGACTGGGAGTAATCCCAAAGACAAAGGGAAAGGAAAAAATTGATGAACCAACCAAGTCACTGGACTTGAAAACTTCTCAAGATCTGATGAAACCAGTGTGTAAAATGGTTCAAGTATCTGATGATAATCTTGTTCAAGATGAAACTGTTCAAATTCTGAAAAGAAGAAAGATAAGTGAAGATTCTAAAACAACCTCTGACACTGCTCAAGTTGTTGTTCAGAATAAAGGACAGGAAGGTACAGAAGAAACAACAAATTCTGATCGAGCTATCAAGACATCAACTGCTGACAATGCTCAAGTTGATTTGAATAAATTGATAATTGCTGATAAGAAGAAGCTGTTATGGAAGAAAGTTACTCCAGTTAAACCAAAATCCAATCTCATGATTAATCAACTTGCTACATTTGGGTGGAAAGCCAAGCAACCTAGAGATAGAGCTGGATTAGGTTATGATGAAGAGAAGATTCAAACAGGAGTAGAGGTTATTCTAGGAGATCCTTTCATATTGACAGATAAACCATATGAACAAATCAAACAAAGGCACCTTGACAAGGTGTTGTCTGCTCAAGTTGTGATAGATGCTCATGATAAGGAGAATCTGAAAGAGAAATTAATCTTATTTCTCAATGATGGAAGGACTTATAGATTAGCTGATTCTGATGTATTAAAGAAGTCTATCAGAGAACTTCAACATATTCATTATCTTCTGGAAGTAAAATATGATGTTACAAGAAGATGATCAGAATATATTTTGAAGGCTATAAGAGATCTATTCAGAATATCTGGTACAAAGACTTCTCATTACAGTCCAATGATTACTGAAGGTGATGGAAGAGAAAATCCTATGCTGAAGAAATCTGCTAAGGTGGAAGTTATTCTGAAAGGATGATGCTTATGTTATAATGAAAACTCTTTACATCCTAAGGTTATCAGACTTGGTGATGGACTTGAAAGAACATCCATTCAAGCTCTCGGAACAGCCATTTATCATATTGGTGACAGCAAAGAAGAAGAACTGATACAGGTCAAAGTACAGTTAGCTGAAGTTCTGAAGAAAGCTGAAGATAATCTGATAAATGATTTTGTTAAGAATCATTATGGATTCAGATTGATTCAGTGATGTTGGTAAAGCTGGATGTTTTGTAAGTTATAATTTATAGTCTTATTAAACTCTTATTGCATTTGAACTTAAGTGTTTTTGACATCATCAAATCTATTAACTTGTATATTCTTGCATAATTTACAAGTTGGGGGAGATTGTTGGATATATTTGAGATGTCATGTCTAATATGTTTCATGTTTAGTTTTCAGATCTTAACTAACAGGAAATATCAATTCTTACTGAAATCAGGACTTACTGGAAGTCAAGACTTAAGGATATCAGGACTTAGATTATCAGAAGATAATATCAGAAGATGGATATCAGAACTGAAGTACTGAAGGACTAACAATTAAGGAATGAAGCTGATTTACAGGAAAGAAGATCGAAACTAATACGGGAATAAGATATGCATGAAAAGAGTTCGAGAACTAGAAGAATTATATAAGATATCTGGTTGATATATTTTAGGAGACAGAATTATATTCCATATCAACTAGAAGTTATCTTGTAACTGTGTGTCTATATAAACACAGACATAGGTTTACTCTATAAGAGTTACGATCATCGAGAAGATCATATATTGTAACCTAGCAGCTCTCGTGATATTTGTTCATCACTGAGAGAGAGTTCCATTGTAACAGAGTTTGTCATATCGAATACATCTGTTTTCTGTTACTTGTGCTTTAAATTGATTTGATTGTATTCTACACTGTATTCCACCCCCTTCTACAGTGTTGTGTGACCTAAAACTAACTGATTTAAATTACTGATTACAGGGTGACAGGAGGAATGCTCTAGTCTTGGACAGTGGATGCTCAGGATATATGATTGGTTATAAATCCTTGCTATCAGAATTTGAGGAGAAAGCTGACCTAAGCGTTTCTTATGTAGATGGAAACTTAGGAAAAATCTTGGAAAATGGCAAAATCAAAGTTGGAAATGTTATCATTGAAGATGTAGCTCTAGTTGCAGGACTCAAGCATAATCTGATTAGTGTGAGTCAAATCTGTGACAGAGGTTACCATGTCAACTTCTATGAGGAGCATTGTGAAATTGTCAGTAAGTCTGATGGCAAGATCACATTGACTGGTGTGAGACATGGTAGTTTATATGAAGCCGGGATCTCCACAAGTATTGATAATTCAAAAGTTTGTCTACTGAGTAGAGCATCTGTGGAAGACAGCTGGAACTGGCATAAAAGACTTTCTCACCTCAACTTCAACAATATCAATGAACTAGTGAGGAAATATCTTGTGAGAGGATTTCCCAATGCAGTTTTTACTCCTGATGGCTTATGTGACTCATGCCAGAAAGCCAAGCAAAGGAAAACTTCTTTCAAGAGTAAAAATGAATCCTCAATTCTTGAACCATATCATCTACATCATATTGATCTCTTTGGTCCAATGAATGTTATGTCAACTTCCAAGAAGAGGTATGCACTCGTAATTGTTGATGAATATTCAAGATACACATGGGTGTATTCTCTGCACACCAAGGATGAATCTCCATCCATTCTTCTTGATCATGTGAGGGTGCTGGAAAAAGGGTCAACATACAAAGTGAAGATCATCAGAAGTGATAATGGAACTGAATTCAAGAACAGCTCTATGGAAGAGTTCTGCAAACTCAAGGGGATAATACAAGAGTTTTCTACTCCTGGAACTCCACAACAAAATGGAGTTGTTGAAAGAAAGAATAGAACTCTGATAGAAGCTACAAGAACCATGCTAGAGGAAGCAAGATTGCCTACCTACTTCTGGTCTGAGGCTGTGCAAACTGCTTGCTTTACAAAAAATGCAACATTGATCAGCAAGCATGGAAAAACACCATTTGAAATGGTAAAGGGAAAGAAGCCAAATTTGAAGTTCTTTCATATTTTTGGTTGTAAGTGTTTTGTTCTCAAAACTCATCCGGAGCAGCTGACCAAGTTTGATCTGAAAGCTGATGGAATATTTGTGGATTATTCGTTGACTACAAAATCCTTCAGAGTTTACAATCTGAGAACAAAAACAATCATGGAATCTATACATGTATCTTTTGATGACAAGAAGATAACAGGTCTAGAAGATGCAGATGACCATGACAAATTGGGATTTGAAAATGAAGTACCTTATGTTGAACTTTTAAATCATGACTCTGATACCATAAGTCTTGATATCACTCAAAGCTCTGAGGTTCCACAGAACAGTGGAAATCATTCTGACACTGAAGCACATATTGAGGGGGAGCAAAATAACTCAAATCCAGAGACTACAACAAGTGATTCATTTCAAGAGACATCAGTAGAAAGATCATCAGACTTATATTCCTTAAATTCTAATGAGTCAAATACTAATAACAACGGGAACACTGATTCAGGGGGAGCATCAGGAAACAATAGTGGTACTAATCAAAAGATAACGGAGAGTTCATGGATCAAGGGGGAGGTTTGTCTTCAAGGAGTCAACTTCCATCTGCAAAAAAATGGTCTAAGTCACACACACCTGACTTAATCATTGGAAACCCTGACAGTGGTGTAAGAACAAGAAAAGCCACTCAGAATGAATGTCTCTACCATTCTTTTCTATCTCAAACTAAACCTAAGAAGGTTGAAGAAGCTCTGCAAGATGTTGACTGGGTCACAGCAATGCAAGAAGAGCTCAATGAATTTGAAAGGAACAAAGTCTGGACTCTTGTTTCAAGACCAAAGAACAGATCTGTAGTTGGCACAAAGTGGGTGTTCAGAAACAAAACTGACAGTGAGGAAATTGTTACAAGGAATAAAGCAAAACTGGTTGCAAAGGGTTACTCACAATAAGAAGGAATTGATTATGATGAGACATTTGCTCCAGTTGCAAGGCTAGAGGCAATAAGAATCTTTCTTGCCTATGCTGCTCATAAGAAGTTTAAGGTGTTCCAAATGGATGTTAAGAGTGCATCCTTAAATGGAGAACCCGAAGAGGAAGTTTATGTTGAACAGCCTCTAGGGTTCATTGATCCAAGGTATCCAAAACATGTCTACTTACTGGATAAAGCACTCTATGGACTGAAGCAAGCTCCAAGGGACTGGTATGAAACACTTGCTCTATTTCTGCTAGATAGTGGTTTCACAAGAGGTACAATTGATAAAACTTTCTTTTATAAATATCATAGTAAGGACTTGTTGTTAGTACAGATATATGTTGTTGATATCATTTTTGGGTCTACTAATGATAAACTTTGTGAGAGATTTGCAAAGCTAATGCAGTCCAGGTATCAAATGAGTATGATGGGAGAGTTGAGTTATTTTTTAGGGTTACAAGTTAAACAGACTAATGAAGGAATCTTCATAAATCAATCTAAATACACTAGGAATCTACTCAAAAGATTTGGAATGCAAGATTGCTCAACTGCATCAACTCCTATGGCCATTGCAACCAAGTTAGATTTAAATACTGGTTTTCAGTAGATATAACTAACTACAGAGGTATGATTGGATTACTCTTATATCTGACGGCTAGTAGACCTGATATCATGTATGCTACATGTCTCTGTGCAAGGTTCCAAGCTGACCCTAGAGAACCTCATCTATTAGCTGTGAAAAGGATTTTAAGTATCTCAAAGGCACCATGAATCTGGGATTATGGTATCCTAGTGATTTAGACTTTAAGCTAATCGGATATTCAGATGTTGATTTTGCAGGATGCAAAATAGACAGGAAAAGCATTCTGGAAGATGCCAATTCCTTGGTGGCAGATTGGCTTCTTGGTATAGCAAGAAACAAAAGTCAATTTCAACATCAACTGTAGAAGCAGAATACATTGCTGCAGGAAGTTGTTGTGCTCAGATTCTATGGATGAAGAATCAATTACTGGATTATGAGTTAGATTATTCTTCTATTCCCATATATTATGATAATCAAAGTGCTATTGCAATGACAGGAAATCCAGTGCAGCATTCAATGACTAAGCACATCAGTATCAGGTACCATTTCATAAGGGAACATGTGGAAGCTAGTACATTGGAATTGGTATTTATTCCAACAGAGCATCAAGTAGCAGATATATTAACCAAGCCTCTTTGTGAAGCTACATTCGCAAGATTGGTGAATGAATTGGGAATGATTTCAGGACAATTCTCAAACTCTGATAATTAAGTATGCTGATATTATTGAAGCATGATATCTTATTATTTGTCAGTACTTGTTAGATACTGATTCTTGTGCTAAATATTGATACCATGATAACATGCAAATTGTGCTAAATGATTTTATGTGAAAATTGCATGTTGAACTACTGATTTTGCTTACATATTCTGTTATTAGTTAAACTTGTTTGACTAATAGGTTTTGTCAGTAGTTGATAAGTCCTGATAGTCATAATTAATATACTGATAATGATCCAAACTTAATTGATTGTTATACTTCATTGATTATTTTGAACTTGTTCGAAATAAATTGTTAGGCAGTATCTTTAATTATACAGTGAGATAATGAAATATCTTTTAATTGCTTAAATGGATTAGCTACTGATGCAAGTATCTTGTAATACTTGAGTATTTACATTGGGAATAGGAATCTGAAGAGAGAGATTACTTTTTGCTTACCTAGATAAGCGTAATCATGTTTTTGCATTATGGTCAATTATTACATGGTTAATCAAAGAGTCTCTTCAGTTTTTGAACTTCTTTTCTATAAATACAACCTTCCACTTTCAAAACTTCTCACTGACCCTTCACTCATAAATTCCAAACATATTCAATTTCTTCATTCAGAATCTATGGTCACTATCTATTCTCTTTCACATGGAGTTTACCGTCAAGTAGCAATTTCTGAATAGGGAAGATTGTATTTCGACATCGGTCGACTAAGGGTAGTCTTCCACGGCCAAGATTATCCTCTCTCTGAGATCCCACAATCGATTCTTGATCGACTAAACTCAGATGACACTCAGTCTCTTCATCTATTTAGACTAGACGTCTGCTTTGAAGAGATAAGACGAGCTAATGTGGCTGTAAAACAGCATCGTGAGGAAGAACAACGCCGCCTCGTATGGCTAGCATTGCAAGAAAATATCATTTCTCTTGTAGGTTCTATATCCCTGATATTTCATCGGAGGACGATGAAGAAGTTGGAAGAAGAAAAGAAGAAGAAGTCAGAATAGTTAGATTGTTTGAGGTTTTATTTTTAAAATTCTATAAAAATCTTGTACTCTGCTTCTTAATGATTAATGAAATATTCTATCTTCTTTGATTCTTAAGTGACTACTTGTTTACTATCTTGTGTGTGCTTGAATGCTTTTAAATGTTATATCCAAATCAGCATTGCATACTAAACTTCGAATGTTTTTAATAGTGCATGTGAATAAACTAATCTCTGTTTTACTTCATGTGATCACTTCAATATAGATTGAGCACACTGCAAGAGGTAACTATTATTAAAGAAGAAATTTATGGAAGATTTAATTCTCAGTCAATGAGGATTATTATCTTTGAGTGTTACATTCTATTCAAAATCTTTGAAACTTTCTTTTTCTCATCAAGAAAGTTGTTCACACTCATTTCTTAACACTAAATATCTTAAATCTTAAATTTCTTCTCATAATTGAAACACTTGAATTTTTTTTTCAAATGTTGCCAAAAATCAAGTGACATAATTCTTGAATTGTGCTCACCACTCAGAAACAATATTTAGTTGGTTAGAGACTACTTGCTAAGGTAGATCTTAATGATACTAAAAGAGACACAGAGGTTTCATCAGTTTTTGCTGAAGACTCTGTGATAGCTTTCAATAAACACATTCAAGTGTTAGTTCTTTGCAAGAAGAACAAGGTTTGAGATCATGATACATAATAGTAACCTGATCAAATCCTCTCCAATTCAAATGGAGGTCCTCATTATTGATGAACAACAACTGTCATAACCACAGTATCAACTGTGAGCTTAATTGTGTATTCACAAGGTATAAATATTGTTATTACTTTATCAGCATTTATTTTAAATACTGATCTAGTTCTTTCAGCATTTATTATATTTTTCGTGATATAAATCATGTTTGTCACACCCCCAAATCCGGGGTCGGGGATCCGGGTTGTCACGAGTTCCATTTCCCTTAACAATACTTAATCTTAATAATCAACCAACTACTGCGTACTGTGACCCCACTATACACACACACCACAAGTTATAGTCTTAGAGATGAATATCCAAAAATAACACAAGTCATTTTATTCCACAATTATAAACCATTACACCTTAAAAGGGTTTCTGAATAAATTTACATATTATTTGCCATTATTACAATTCATAAGTATACATAAGTCTGGTACATCAAAAGTTGAAAGCCTAGCCTATTAGTAGTTCCTACCTCAGCTACAACAGCATCAACGCCTGCAGGAAACTGCAAAAAGTTTCCTATCAGCTCACGAATTGGGAGCTTGGTCATGTTCATCTTGTATATCTGTTGTGTGATGAAAGAAGAAAGCAAGGGTGAGCAACAAGCCCACCAAAATAATATGTATAATGATTTACCATATGTGAGCATCCTGATAGTACTCATGAAAGTCTTGGTCAAGTAAAAATGAACGAAGTTTGATATCTTATCGTGACCAAGTCGTAAAATATTCAGTATATATGTATATATACTTTTCAAAATCTTGAAAGTCCTCTTCCATGCATAATATACACAGAGTTCCAGTTTATAACTGTATAAAAATATCATTGCAAGGTGATCTCATATATCTAACCTTGTCTCAACGTTTTTGTGAAAATCTTTGTCATGCATAAGATAATCATTAACCAGATATAAGTTGAAAAGATGAAGTTACAAGATACTCCAATATACTTATATCTTTTCCGAATACTACTTGCACTACCACCGTTCAACGTATAATCAGTTTCAAAAGTTCATCACATAGATGAGACTACAAGAAAAGACTTGGATAGATTCAATCTTTGAAATATCATTATAAATAATGAAGTTACGAGATACTTCATTAAGTCCCGATATATATATACACCTATATATATACATTTCATACACTCCTTGAAAACCTCTGTTATGAAAATTATAAACAGAGTTGCAATATCCAATGAATTTGGAAAGGAGAAAACCTTGGCATAAACCTGATATCTTGCTGATCAGGCAAATATACCAATAAGTAACCTTTTCTACTAGTAGATGGACGAATTCCCCACTGGTCATCACCCTGGCCGCATTAAGACCTATGCTGGACTGCCACTCAGCCACTTACGCATCGATGGACCCCCACTGATCCACTTACACTTTCATGGACGCCCACTGAGCCCATGTTGCTTATGCCGACTCAAATAGATGGACTTACTTCCCGAACGTTGGGCAAGTAATCAAAATGCTTTCTCAAAATAGCAAGCTCGTTGCGAATATAAAATACACCACAGAGCCGGATCCCTCAGGTTTTGAATGAGTATTTAAATCCCCTTCGAAAGGAAGATCTTAAATCTAAAAATGGGTTTTGGGATCCGCTCTAACTTTTAAAAATAATTTTGAAGACTAGAAAACATTTTAAAGAATATTTAAAGTAACGCTAATTTAATAAAATAAATCAGTCCCGATATGTTGGAGAAAATATCTGAATATTATTACTTAAATAATATTCCCATAAAGGATAATCCTTATAAAAATAATTGAAGTAGAAGTTTTAAAACTCATACTTGAAATGAATAATAAATAACCAAAGATATACTTATACGAAAGCACGATCTTTATTTGAATAATCGAAAATAAGTTTGATTATCGAAACATTATTCTTTAATAAAACAAAGAATATTATTTAATAAAATAAGCGGAGTCATACGTCCTTGAATGAATATTCAAAAATAATATTCATTAAATAAAGTAAGCGGAGTCATAAGTCCTCGAATGAATATTCAAAAATAATATTCATTAAATAAAATAAAGTAATTGAATAAACCTTATTCGATTAATAGTTTTGAAAACCATATCAATATATATATAAATATATATATATTATACTAGGGAACATCGACTCCCGGTTTAGAAAATGTTCACCTTTGGGTCCCCTATACTAAGGGTATACGCAACTACTGTTTATCTCTAGCATATGTATTATGCAACTTATAAGCATTTGAATCAACAATTAGATATCAAGATTACGAAATAGACATACATATATACCATATCAGTATCCTCCAATATATCGCAAAATTTGTTAATAACAATCATGCACTTATAACAAGATAATGCATATACCTATATTTACATCACAACAACAGTATAACGGGTAGAAAACTTGCCTGAGTGTTCCCGGATAGACATAAGCTTAGAGTGAGTCCAATAACCTATGAACAACAACATAAGTCGGAATTAAACCCCGGTCTCTTAAGAAACTAGACTTTAACCAATTGAACCTTAATGTTCGCTTATGGTCACTTCTACGCTTAACGAATCACATAAGTCATTCGAGTACCCTCGGCTCCACCATTTTTAATAAATTAACCATTAAGAATTTTAAGGCGATTCTTTCGCGAATACCCTACCAACTGACTTATTAACCTTACATAATTGTTTCATACTCCAATTAATCATTTAAGGACCTTAACCAAGGTTTCAAAGTAAGGTGAGGGGAAATGGTTCGTTTGCGAAACGCCGTTACTTAAAACGGTCATTTCTCCTAAACCGTACATCGGATTCAAGCGAACCACATATCAAAACGAAGGTCGTAACCTGAACTATCTAAACATGGCAATGGTCAGACTCTTACAGTGACTTCACGGGTCCTGAAGTTAAGAACAAAAACAGTCTAAGGTAAATCGGGCATTACGACGGCTATGTTTACGCGATTACTAAAGTTTTAAACCATTCCAAACAATCCACAAATCAACCCACAATCATCATTACAACCAAAATCCATCCATACTTTACTACAACAGCCCCAACATCTCAAGATTTTCCAATTTATCCTATCCCCAAACATGAACTAAAGGCTATAATTAAGTTCATTAACCAATAATCCAAGATTTACAACTCAAACTCATTACAATTCCACCCACACTATAAGTATACAAGAATCATGCTTCTCATGAACCATACCAAACATAAAAACTCTAAATATTCAAAAGCAGGGCTAGGGTATGAGATTATATCTTCCTTGGTGAGTAGAAGTAACTAAGGAGCTTGAAACCACCCTTGAAAATTCTTACAAAAGCTATATCTAAACAAAAACATAAGATCAAAATTTTCAAGATCTTGAAAACACTATTCACCCTCTTCTTCCATGAATTATTGAAAGAGATTGTGAAGGAAATGGAAGCTTAGATTCATAGGATAGCTATATCTATGCATAAGGAACCTTGGATAATTACCTCACAAATTATCAAAGCTTGGATCTTGGAAATTGATTTTTTTCTCCTTGAAAAAGAGAAAGGGCCGAGAGCTTTTCTTTGAAATGGGAAAGTAAATTTTCAAATTGTATTTGTGTTATGATATTTGTTGGTTGGTTGCTTTCTTTTGTCTTGGAAATAGATTAAACTTTTACCATGGTAACTTTTACATGGCCAAGAATCAACCAACAAGACACTTCCTTTTTGTCATGCTTATGTCATCCTTCCTATGTCATCTAATTGCCACATGTCTTCTCCTTATGGTGTGATGACATCATCATCCACTAACCTCTTTGATTAACCCCTAATTACTTGGCTAATGATCGCTTATTTGTTATACGGTTCGCTTAACTTTCGTTCTCGTTTATCGTTTGAGGGATCATACCCGGGATCTTATTACTTGGGTTCCCCTAAACCTTTCTCAATATTTTATATTCCTTTTTTGATCCTCTCTCAAAATCCTTGAATTTAAATCCTTTTTATCAGGTTACCTTATACTCAATTCTTTCTGTATTTGGTGGATTTTCGAGAAAAATCAAAGTGTTCGAATTTGGATTCTGACGATCTTTACATACACTTATTTACTTTGTGGAATACTAATACGATCTTAGAATTTCCATAACAGTACTCCTATATAGTGTGGTCTGATAATTTTCCTTAATCAGCATCATCAGTAAAAGTTACTATTCATCAGGGTTTCAAAAAGTCCAAAATTTTTGGGGTTATTACAGTCTCTCCTCCTTAAAAGGATTTCGTCCCGGAATCAGATAGAAAACAAATGGGGGTACTTTTCTAGCATTATGCCTTCTAACTCTCAAGTCAATTTTCCCACATTGTGGTTCTGCCACAAAACTCTGACTAGCACGATAACCTTTCTCCTAAGCACTTGTTCCTTTTCGATCTATAACCCTTCCTGGTTGCTCCATATAGGTTACGTTTGGTTGCATGCCTATGCGCTCATATGCCCTTATTTGTCTGGCATCCGGATTACCCTTTCTTAACATTGATACGTGGAACACGTTATGAACTTTCTACAGTTTCGGGGGGTAGGGCTAGCTCATATGCTAACTTCCCAATATGTCTTAATACCACAAAGGGGCCAACAATTCGTGGGCTTAGCTTTCCTTTCTTTCCGAACCTCATTCATCCTTTCCAAGGGAATACCTATAACAGCACTAGGTCCCCTACTTCCTATTCTTTATCCTTTCGTGTCAATTCAACATACTTCTTATGTCCATCTTGGGCTACTACCAGCCGTCCTCTGATTAGATCTATTATATCCTTGGTCCTTTGGACTACTGCTGGTCCGAGCATCTTGCGCTCTACAACTTCATCCTAACATAAGGGAGATCGACATTGTCTTCCCTCAAGGATCTCATAAGGCGACATCTCGATAATGACATATGATCTATTGTCGTAAGAAAACTCAATCCGCGATAAATGATCATTCCAAATTCTTTCAAGTCTATTGCACAGACTCTCATAATAGCTTCTAGCACTATAGCTTTTGCTTCTCAATTCTCCTTTTCTTTTCGTAGTCATTACTATCTTCCGTACATAATACTATACTGGTTACACTTTTGCTCGTTAGTATTCTATAACCTTTTAATAACCGCATCAACCTTAGTATCATGAACGCGTTAGATTCGGAATACCACCGCACTGATACTACTTCCTTTAGTTGCTTCCATCTTCGAAAGCTTGATCTATCGTATAGAAGTAAAAGATTTTATTGAGAGATCACTATGATCATGAACACTTGTTCTATTGCATAGTTAGTACAGAAGGTGGCCAACCTTTAGTACTTGACAAGCAATTAAACAACATGTGGTATCCTACTAGGCTTCTATCACACAGATAGATAGTCATTCGGCAATACCTCCCCTTCTGGAAGGGTTGTTCTTCTCAGCTTATACAAAATGAAAAGGAGAGAAAAGAACGAATTGAAGAGAATTATATATGAAAAAAATACTACCACAAATATCTGGCTTGGAATCTAACTTTGAACTATAGAGGTTTGTCATAGGAGAACAAAACATATGTGTATATATATCAACATCAAGTATTATAGCATCGCATTTCACGTGCCAGAATATTTACTATTCCGTCCATCATTCCATGGATCCATGCTCTTGCTCGAGCTCATAAACACTCACTTTTGAAACTCCCTCGACATCGAAACTCGAATAAGGGATTTCATTCTAGACATCATTGTTACTAGAATTCTATGCTTGCACTGCAACCTTCCTCGTATAGTAATACGACTCTCTATTCATAAGAGGGAATAAATATATAATATGTAAATACTCCACTAGGTAGTCTATCAATGATAACTTATATATCAACACGACCCCATTAGGGGTACTCAATCTCAACATCCATTCCAATACAACTCTCACGGCTGTAATCGGCTCATTACTCGCAGAATCATTGTTGCATTACTATGGTCCACCACTGACCTACTGTAGTCATTCGTTTTCCTCGAAATCTTTATAGCTAATCATATGGAGTCCATACTTACCATATCAAAACCTTCTAAGTAGGTAACATATCACCGTTTGTGATCCATGAAGGACATCTACTGAACTTGATGTATATATGACATGAAGTAGATAAAATTGCAGAAGAATATCAATCAAAGCAACAATAGCAGGTTATTACCGTTAGTAATCATATGTCCTCAATAAGAGACTGGAAACTCAAGGGTTCATTTAGTCCTTTCATAACATGGCCCTGGCTTATCTCAAGATATGACCTTCTAAGATAGATAGCCCGCTTACGGCGATTGCATAGATTAAATCTTTACCAAACTACTATTACGGTTGAGTATCGCACAATCATCAAAAGGAATGTCAAACTTTCAAACCATAATACAACCTTCACGGCTTTAACCATCATCACTGTATTCCTCTGGCACGAGCGCCTATAATTGTCCTCTTAAACTTAAAGTGTCAGCCACCTCTTTGGCCTTTCCTGATAGTAAAATTTCCTTACAATCAATGTCATTTTAACCACCTCCAACTAAATTTTCTACCTCATTTCAATCACTGCTTATGTGAAAATGCTTTTCTTAAGTCCTGGTGAGAGAAAAAAGAAAAAAGAAAAAAAATCACCATTTTTCCAAAAGTTATTGCCTCGGTCTTTAGAATTTAACATTGTCACGACTGACTCTCGATCATACTTAGGATGTCTCTTATCTTGGGTCCTTGTTTTCACAATCTCGACCCTCATTGGGTCGATCTATACTTTCTTATGGTTCAACACGTGCCCCACCTGGCATTATTATAATTACGTCATATTTCCTTTATCAAAATTTCTATTCTTAAGAACTTTGAATATTACCTTTCTCCTTGTAAAACCTCTAAGGTTATCCTTAAATCCTTCATCAGGTACACCCTAGGTATAGGGTATATCAAGATACCATTTACTAATACCAGAATCATTGTCTATATAGTTCTGAAAACTTTTTCCACTAATCTTTAAAGGTTGTTGTTGCCTTAGTCCTTCATTCCGTACTACTCAAACTCATAATGTCCCTATTAAGGGTGAAATGCCAACCTTTATGCATCCCCCATGGTTCATCTCAAGTTATTGAAGTTATATCCTTAATTCCACCTTTAAAAAGGTACTTGCATCCTTACATGGATAAATCAAGTCATATATCCCTGATAAGGGTATCTTATTCAATCATTCCCACCTCGATAGTATATGCCTAATTTCATAATAACATCTGTATTCAAAATGAGGTCAATCAATATGGCCTCCAAAAGATAACAACGGTTATCCGCTTTTCTTTCCTGATTGGTAATGATCACGGGGATGTTCTGGAAGATATTGGTCATGTTCAACGTGAACTTCTTTTTACTAAATCCTCTTTTACTTTTGTTGTTTATCTCAACAGTCATCTCAATATTGGGATATCTTTTGTACTTGTGTCTCCCTTTTGGGTATCAAGTCACAAGTGTTACATACACTTCATATTTTTGAAGGTTACTTCCTTCATCCAATTTCCTAATTTCTTACTTTCTTGTCTCCTCCGTTTACCCGCGTCTCATGATTTATCCTTCGAACTATCTCAAGGTTTCCTTGAATCCTCCCAACTTAAATGGAATAAAATATCTATATCTCTTATGCCTTCAACCATCAACTTTAACTTATGGTGAATCACCCTCATCCTGACGAATACATACTTTTCTATTTCTATTGCTACGAGTCTTTAGGGTTTCCTCATACCCAACTCCCTTATCATTCCTCAAACTCTATTGTCTTTATTTTCCTTTCCACTTCAGTTTCTTTTTATTTTCTTTTCTATTACAATCATTTCATGAACCCACTACTCATTGACTTCAAACATCACGTCATTCTGGGATTCTTGTCATCAGAACGAATCTTGACAACTTTTACAATTTAGCTTCATAATTCATCATACTTGTCCACCTTTGTTGTGGCTCTAAAGCTTTTACACTATCTCCATAACCTTGGGAATTACTTTCCCGAAAACAATTGACTGAACTTTAATCAGTTTATTCTAACCTCTGGCTCCGTGGCTTTCTTGGTCTTTCACCAGCGGGTGGCCTCTCTCTTAGGAGGGTAAGTGACAAAAACAGTCTTTTGTGATTCGTCCATCCTTTAGAATCTCAAATGATTCCTATATTTCCTTTAGCCAGGCTCTCGCCTCTACTGGGTTCACTTGTTCCTTGGAACTCTGAGAGCTTAGCGACTTAAAGGTCCTGAAAGAATTTCCCACCGCACTATCTCCTCAGGGTGTTGGTTGGGGATAATAGTCTAAGTTCTTTTTAGACAGGTCCATGAATTGCCGTATAGGAGTACCGTCTTGGGTCTCATTTCCTTACTCGATTTTCTGTTTCCTTAGTATGAAATGTTTCATCCTTCTCCCATACTTGGGGTTATCTTATACGTTAAAATCCTTATTTTCCACTTCATTATGTTATGGGCTCCTTCTTTCTTAATGGCAACCTCCCTGACTATCACATTCGAGGTTTGCCCTAAATCTTATTCCTCGAGCAATGGATTTCATCTAAGATCCAGTCCTTAAGCTCTTAAATGTTTGGAACCCAAATTCTGTAAGAACACCTCATTATTCCCTTATCATTTTTCGCGGTATGGATCTCTTCTCCAGTCATTGACTCTCTACCTTCATTCATTACTTTTTCTTGGCACAATCTAATATTTTCCAATAACTCGGGTTGCATTACAATCTCAACAGCTTTTCGGTACCGGCACCGGTTACCTTCACTTCTATTTCCATTTTCTCAAAATCTCTTATCAATTCTCCCAAAGACATTATCTTCTTGAGTCTCTCCTTTCTACTAAGGGCGTTAGCCACCATATTGGCTTTCCCTAGATGATAAAGAATCTCATAATTGTAATTCTTGATTTAGCTC